>NC_142993.1:3939393-4242424 GCF_061535395.1 Colias eurytheme | reverse complement strand
CGCGCCATAGAGTTTTCAAATACAATATTTTTCTTTTCTTTATTTTTTTCTTATACGTTATGCTGTGAAATCCAAGTAATTTATACAGTCAAATCTTTGATATCTAGTATGCATGCATGTTAATGTATTGTTACAAGTTACAACTTAAAGCTGGTACTTCGAAGGCGGTCTTTATTAAAATATTCAAATCAAAGCGTTTCGTGATGTCTGTTTCTAGATAGCATTAATTAATGTATTGTTAATCGTGATCGAATCAGCATTCACCGTTAGATGACCCTTATTTAGCGAATAATGTATTGAAAAACATGTTTCATTATGTTTTTATGTTGATGATAGAATAAACGTTTACGGTTTTTGTAGACAGACTTGCAATACATTGTTATTTTTAGTACAACGAAAAATTTAAAAAATAAGGAGACCAACTCGACGTTTTGTTTACCATATATTTTTTTTTAATTTTACTAACATATAAGTTCTAAATTATTTATACTAGCATAGCATGATAATGACTGTATGTTTATTAATTTTATAAATAAAAATATTTGATACTCAACACGTCAAGTGATAAATTCTAAAGCTGTATACATAATTTTCATTCATAAATTCCATAGAAAAATATACCCATTAAAAATCCAGTCGTCTTTCGTTCCTCGAAAGTCAAAAGTGAATCACGCTACTGCATAACAATGATTATACAAACAAACCGCACCGGAAGAGGTGAGAACAGACATACAAACAATTTGTTAGATAAGATATTGATATTGGTAGGCTTATGTAACACTCCATAAACAAAATTGCTTTTGCTGCTTGCCTTAAGCGTGGACTAGTTTGTTAATCTATGTTTATGATTAGAGCTTTCATGGAGGTCTGATTAAGTTGTGTGTTCTTGCAGTAATGTCGAAGTAAATCTAAATACATGTTTATTGTTTTTGTATTGAAATAATTTGTAAATTCACATTGTTGGTTAACCACTAAACGTAATTAATTGATTTCTATATGATTTTGTGTAATGTGTCTGGAAGTCTAATGCATACCTAATGTTACCGTTATATACTTTTCACTTTCATACAAAATTAATTTGAGTGCTACTACATTAGAGGTGAAGTTTATTCTATAAGTCGAAAATTTATGATATATCGTTTTTTCATCTTGCATAATAATGTAGAGAATTAATCATTTAGTCAAGTTCATTTGATATTTTAAATTTTCTTCAAGTTTCTGGCAATATAAATGATTTTCGATTAGTCAGTTTGTCCGTGACATATTAATTTTTATGAAAACTAATATATCAAATATAATTTGGTACAATTTTCGCTTTGTCGCGTGAGAATTTACACTAGAACCAAGTTTTAATTACGTTCAATGTTTTTGTTACATTCTGTTCATTAGTATCGACAATAATTTATTATTTTAGTCATTAATATTAACAATGACATTTCTTTTTAAAGTAAGTAACACACAAGAATAATAATTTTCTTAGAATGATTTGTGACTAGGGAGTAATATTTAATTTTACAAAGTTAAACCATACTTAATCTGTGGTTAAACAAATTTACAACTGTTATGACATTTCAGTATGAAGTTATCTGTAAGATTTCCTTGTGATGGTTATTATTTATGTATTTAGAATGCTATACGAAACGAAAATCCATTCGATCTAGTAACTACAAACCTTGCGAACCTTTGCATTGATTGAATACAAAAGTCATACAATAGACACTTCAACACAAAAACATAGTTTTCCCTCGGACAACACGGAAATGTTGAATACAAGAGTTACTCGTAATTATGTGAGAGTTAGCTCCCAGAAAAAGAAATAGTATGAAAAAGCTAGCAGAAAAATTAATGGTTACAATGGTACTTTAAAAACATATAATATTGTGTCACTGCAGAAGTGGGTAAACCTAGGTAAAGTTAACATTTCTCTTGAACCTGCGATTTTAAGGCATTTTCGGCTTCGTTTTTGTGCTTTTTTGCTTCAAGTTCTATATAGGTATTTAATTTCGAAGGAAGCTTTTCTTGAATTATCTACGATATGAATAACTAAAGATATACTGTTATTTATTTAAATTGCAAATATCGTGTTCAACATATTTGGCTCCGTTAGAGCTAATATCTTTGTAAGAGTATATTAACTTTTTTTTTAAACACATGCTTTTCTCTTGACACTGTTTGTATTCTCTGATAACCGTGGTAAGTTGCTGAGTTGTAAACTTTTATTACATACAAGCCAGTCTTTTCATGACTTCTTTTTATGTTCACTAATATTATGTAGAAACCGTTTAGCTTTAAACATGTTTTGAATAAATATTCCTTATACAAAATGTAATATTTGATGCTTTCTAAACCTACAAAAAGTATTACCTAATAATCTGCGTGTCGTGCATTAGAAATTACAAATAAAATTTGCTCTTATTGTTTTATTAATCACTTCGGGCAATTTATAAAGAATATAGATGGCTATGCATTTGTTTTCAAACATAACACTTTTACCAAACATGTTTTGTTACATAACAACGTCTTGGCAATAACCTATGCATTGTTAATTTAAAATTGCTACATAACCTATTGTTTTAACAACAAGCACGAATTTCACGGCATAAATGCTTTTTAAATATATTCGTCACAAAACACTTTATAATTGAAGGATTTTTTGCAGTTAAGTGTTAATTCGTGCAATTGAATTAAGCTTTGAATTAAAGTTGAGCTTATGTTGAAATGCAATTTAAACGTGACATAGACTTGCATAGACCGTGCGTTTACGAAATTGTATATTTCGTTCGAACTAAATAATGACACACATGCATTAAATCTTAATTTATAACATTTTAATGAAATAATGAAAGAAAATCTCGAGTTCCATTGGTCAATGCACGAAACCATTATATCTCTTCAGAAATATGCTTTTATCGAGAGATGCTTAGTGCTTACTCCTCGTTAGGAAAACACAATAATCCATCACTTACGAAATATGTTAATCGCAACAAACAAAAAGTTTTGTCACTACTAATATTTTTTTTTATTTAATGTCAGACTTTTTTAATAGCTTCCTTATATTTTGATGTAAAATTTATTGTTATTATGTAATATGCACTTTAGTATCTATCAGATATTATGTTTCGATATGCTGCATTTTAAATTTAAAAATATTGAAAGAATTCTTGTACAAATACATAAATACATATTCGCTTTATGACTAGTCACTTTATCTCGAAGGACCCTGGATAGGTACTCGTAACATAATATTTGCATTTTATCTGTACTTAATACTTTCTTCTCCAGGTACGTGCTAATACGTAATACTATAAATAACAGGAGCCGATAATATGCAGATCATATCTAGATACGTGCTACTAATGCTTAGTAAGTTATTCTTTCACCTTGACTGCATTCACGCGTCGCTTTCTAAATAATGTATGGGTCCTCTTGGTATTACGTTTCTAGTTATTTATATTAGTATTGACATAAATCAAATTCAATGCACGTGATTGTGTTGTTATTATATATTGCGTTATAGAGTGTGACTTCCTTGAGTGCTATTTAAAAAGTATTTTGGGGATCTAGTAGATTACAAAATTACCAAAGCAATTCAATTTAAAATTATAGTAGGTAGCATTCATAGAATCAAAACCATGAAAACCATTTTGACCCATATACCCGATAAAAGTTTCACATTGAAAGTAAAACCGCAAAGCAGTCCCAAGTTCAGTTAACACGTTTATATTTACTCAATTATTCTAACTACCTTTGTTTGTTAAGAAAATTCACTTGAAGCAGGTTTAGGTTCTCAAAGTTTGTCCTCACGAAATCGGCCCGTGTTGTTTACTGGTTCCGTTTATTTGCTCAGCTCTCTATTTGTTGTTCCCACGTCTCCATGCAGCCTCTGGCGTTAATACTAGTGTGACGATAGATAATGTGTCACTTTTGGTTCGGTTATATTGAAAACTAGCTGAAACACGCAGCGTTTTCGTGTGGTACTTGGGTAAAGAAAGTAGCCTGTTTGCTAATCCAGACTATAATCAAAACTAAGTGTGACCCAAAATTCACACAGACTCGATAAGCTGTTTTTATGCAAGTAACAAATATTCATACATTCTTACAACTTTTCGCGATCATAATACAAGTTGGAAGTAAGATTTTTCTAGCAGTGCATAGATAGATAGGTTAATAAAACATTTCTATTTGTAGCGCATGGGAACGTTAGTATGTCAGCAAGTTTTTATAAATAAATCATATAATAATTTGACAAAAAAATAATTGTTTGATATATTTTTTATCTGTGGTTATTGTATAAATAAATAAAAAAAAAACAAATTATTGTAATTATTGTATAGAATCTCGCGAGTCGCATATCGCAATGAAGTGTCGTAAGTACAGTGTATTTGAAAATAACTTTATAAAACGCTCAATCATCGTGATAATCATCATAATATTTGAAGAATTTAGACTTATACTTCATTATTTTCTACATGCATAATATATATCCATGCGAAAATATATGTTAACCATAAAGATATTAAAAACGAACATGCGACTCTACCTTATATATAGCGATTTATATTCCCACAATTTTTAACTAATTCTATTGTTTCATTTCTTTTGTAACTCATATTTAATTGAATCGTTAGAATAAATTAATTAATAAAAAAGTTATATGTACTTAGTATAATTCCTTGTTCATGTCAGGTCATTCTCACGGTTTCTTTAATCTTATAATTTTGATGTACATATTATCCAAGATCAGGATTTTTGTATACCTAGGTTTATATAGGTGCAATATACATATTCATACAGTACAGTCTATTATTTTCTATATTTATTAATTATTTTACATTCAAACATCTTAAATTTAAGTTGCAGAATAATTAATCTTATGTCCTATGCGTTATGAAAAGTTTTTATTAATTTCTTGTAAAAAAGTAA
Organism: Colias eurytheme; assembly: GCF_061535395.1. Lineage (NCBI taxonomy): Eukaryota > Metazoa > Arthropoda > Insecta > Lepidoptera > Pieridae > Colias > Colias eurytheme. The sequence continues at coordinate 4,237,501 of NC_142993.1, read as the reverse complement.
AACCTTACTATGTTTATAATATATAAATCCATATCTTGTTTAATTTATTATTTGTTTATCTCTATACTTTTAGGCTTTGTGGAAAAAAATTCGTCGGAATTATTAGGATTCTACTCACGAAGTTTCATATTATGTAATAATAAAATATTTAACGATTGTAAAGAAGTATTTTACTATTGTATATAGAGGAAGGTATCTATTAGATAAATATTTATCCTGTTAGGTCAAGTTTTATTATTTGTGGCTAAAAAATCGTTAGCGCTGTAATGCGTGGTACCATTATTCATCAAGCTTGCTAATGACTCGTCAGGCACAATGAACTCCTCAAATCTTTTGAATTTTGCAATTGTCAAACCATGAGCAAATCCGATTGTTATCACGTAGTTCGTTCGCATGCTGCGGTCGGAATTCTTAATAGTGCCATTATCATATACGTTAGGGGTTTTGAACTTGACATCACGCGATGTAAATTACAATTGACAATGCTTGTACATTCGCGGCATACCCGGTCATATTGGAGGTGTTAAATAACCAAAGGAGTGTAACTATCTAACATAATACGCAAACAGTCGATCGTCCTTTTATTTCCCTACAGTTGTACACATTTCGGTTCTATTGGCATTAGGAAAGGATCAAATAGAGTCGATCTGGCGTGTGTACTTACGTATATGTTATCACTACATAGTATAAAACAAAGTCTCTTTCTCTGTCCCGATGTCCCTATGTATGCTTAAATCTTTAAAACTAGCTACGCAACGGATTTTGATGCGGTTTTTTAATAGAACGAGTGATTCAAGAGGAAGGTTTTAGTATATAATTTATTAGGTTTTAGACAAAGCGGGCGAAGCCGCGGGCGGTAAGCTAGTAGTGTATATTTCATAGCTGCTACACAAATACATTGATTGATAAAATCGGGTTATTATAATCTGAATAGGTAGACAATATTCTGGATATAACTGTGTTATCTTTCTCGTTGGTTATGAAAAAGTTTCAAAGCTATTTCTTGTACAATTTTCTCCATACAATGCGGTTATAGTACTATAAATATAATGAAGAATGTTCACCGCAGATATTAATGAAAACCTGTTCAAGGGTCACTCTATCCGATGTTTCATCACGAGTAATGTGAGTGCGATGCGAACGGAGGAAATGGATATAAATATTTCCTGTAATGTGATCGCTTGGTGAGATAATCTCAAGCCATATGTTTGTGTTTTTGTTTTGACACTGCTTCTTATAGAGGAGTGCTTGGAGGAGTGTAATTTTATGACAATTTCATTCATGCATATTTCGTCGTTTATTGGCTGAATAGTAAATTAATAAGAAATCAATTGCCCTAATTTATTATCTATATTCTATGTTACAGTTATTAAAGAATACATTTGTTGGCAGTTAGATTAAGCAGACATAATTATCTGATGCAAATTCGCCATCAAAATTAGACCAAACAGATTTAAGAACCGGCTATGAATATGATTTAAATAATTAATTAATAATATTAGTAGATGCATTTGTGACATAGATTGATCAAAATGGTCATGGTCTAAAGAAGGCAATGCAATAATTGCATTGAATTTTTTATTTTGACTATTTCCACTATCTTACTTTACTTGCACATACAGTGGACATAAATAAACTTTGTCCATGTTTGCGGTTCAACCTTATCAGTTTGTTTTTTCACTACTGCTTTTATTAATATTTGTGATGATTATCTACTTAATTGCATATTTATTTATTCGATATTTATTAAATTCGCTAGATGACATACGTACAACTTCTAAAAAAGGAAAAACATATACGCAAATAACGGTTAATACTTAATTCACATAATATATTGCAAATGAACACCATCAATCTTAGAAAACCGCTATAACAGTAGAAATTAAGTAAACAATGCGTTTTTTAGTTAAATATTATTCGATACGGGTGAAAAGTTAAATGTCAATAGGACAAAAACTCTAGTTGTAGAAATGGTTGTAGACAACTGACGACAGATGTTACATAACTCGAAATTAACTGAACAAAACAACTTGTTCAAATAGCGTTCTTGACCTATAACAACATACGACCGTTTAAACGGCTCATAACTGTATATTTTATTAACAATTTTTATGATAGAAAAACGAGATCACCGATAACTGCGACTCTTAAATTTTATAAGTAGCACGGCGTATCTACTTTTAATATTTAAAAATCAATTTGTATAGTGTAAATGTTAAAGTGGGGACACAAAATTAAGATAAAGAAAATTTATTCATAGTATTTTTTGCTGAATTACACGCGTCCGTCTTAAACCCGTTACCCGTTATATGTTTTTAAATATGACTAATTTGTATGTAATACCATATATTTTAGAATGCGAATTTAACCAAAATAAACTAAATAGATAACCATTAGTTCACGTAACAGAGAAAAGATAAATTTAACTTATTGACTTGTGTGACCATTCATGTAGAATTAGTTGATCGTAAAGTTACATAACATTACAAGCCAATCAGCACATGGTATTTATTACCCAAACACATAATTATATGTGAAAGCCTAGGAACAGTTAGTATGCAATTATATTTTATCTGTCAGAAGTGGTTAAACATATTATTGACGATTATATAATAAACCATTTTGTTCGGGTTAACTCTCCATTGAATGAATTTGCACAAATTAATCATACTTATTGATATAGTGATATTTGCGTTTATTAGAAAGGATAATTCAAGTTTCAAAACTATATTTCATAGTAATTATCACTATATGAGGATTAAAAAGTAATTATCACTCTTGGCAGCACATAATTTATATTCCTTTAGGTCCTGAAATCGCAATCTTAATTAAATATGAATTTAATAAACGTTTCAATTTATAACTAAGTCACCGTTTCTTTATTTTAAATTTGTCGTTATTTAAAGGGCGAAGAGCTATAGTGTGGCTCTAGGTTTGTGATTCTATAATTATTAAGCTGAATTGAAATACACAGATACAAATAAGTATAGAAAACTACTTTCATACGAGTAGCTATAATCATAAATGCTTATTATCTTGATATTCATTATTAACTTTATAGATAAATAATCTCATAAAACGTATAAAATGAAGTAAAGTCAGTAAACTTTAGTATTGAGTTTATCTTGCAGAATCTTTAAAGCGCGATTCAATTTGCACGTGATCAATATTTTTTATAGAAATCTATTGTATCATGAGTCAGACGTATCGTTTAAGGTTATCCAAGGCCAGTTACCTGGTATACAAAAATTTAATTTGGCCAGACTGGAATGAGACTAACACGTTTAAGAGATTGCCTCTACATCAATGACTAATTCATTAAATATATAAAAGTCTGTTTAGAATTTTTACATTATATTCCGGTTATATATCATGAAATTTATCATCTTTACTATTATCTCGTAGCTGTCTTCGCGTTAACTTAATGCATGACAGCACTTTTCCTACCATGTGCTTTTAAGGTACTCTTCAGCCTTCAGGTATTTTTTTCTTAGTATATTTAACGTTTTGTAGAAGAATCTTTAGGACCATCAATTTATTTATAAGTTTTCCTTAAAAATCCTTAAATGTAACAGCTAAAAATATTTCCTTGTTTTTAAACCATGTAACCTTTAGGCATGTATACTTACCTATGTAAATTTTAGCGAACGTTATGTAACTTTAACCAAAAAAGAGCTTAAAAGTCATAATATTATGACTATGAATAATAAATGGTTGTTTATTTAAATTTGGCCAAAATACATATATCATTAATATACATTACGCCCTAAGCCCTTCTTCCTTCCGATGTTATATAAGTAAGTGAAAATGTTACATAACACGCCTCCGTTGTGATTTTTTAAGGTGCGTAAATATCAGGAAATTAAGAAAGTAGTATACTTAATGGATTTTAAATATTTGCCTGCATAATGGCTAAAGGTGTGGAAGGGGATGGCTATTGATATAAGGAAAATAATGTATGAGTACTAGCTTTGCAGCGCGGTTTCACCCGTTTTATACTATAAAACGGTTGATTTTGGATAATACGTAGCCTGCGTTTGCCTATTTTCGGTATTGTGGCTTAGCCGTGAAAGCGTAACAGAAAGACAGACTTTCGCATTCATATTAGTATGATTATAATAATAGGTAAAACTTACATTGTTATGATTCAAAATATGAAATACATGAATAAAAGTTTGTTAAATTAAAATAAGACATACCTTCTACATATTTTTGTGCCCATTATATTAACCGCAAATTAAAACATTTCGTGGGAATATAAATACAATGTAATAAGAGTCATTGTTTAACTGATTTATAATATTATACCTAGAGTAAGAAAAAGGTGTTTTTGCAAACTTATGTCATAATTATTAAAATTTATTCACGAATATCAACATAATATTTAGTAAATAAATTATTTTTCCATAAGTGGAATTGGTTATAGGCAGTTATTTAATATGTTTTAAATGTGTTATATTAGATAATATTTTTATGGCATATAATATATTGCCGTTTCTCATGTTTAAACATTTGGCAAGCTATGATTTTCCTTACTAGGGGAATATAATATGATGTACCTATATGTTGTAAATTTTTTGTTATAATTCCAATAATTTTCATTGTATCGTCAATTATTGTCATCATACTAACATAGTATGATGACAATAATTGACGAATCGTACATATAACAATGTACGATTACGGTTAAGGTAATACTAAAATAAGGATTTGATCACTTCCTGATGAATTTTCATATAAACAATAAACATCGATTACTAGATAAAATAAGGCCAGATTTAAATTGTATTTAGTTTTGGTTTACAGAACTCTATTGAGGTACCCAGATTCTTATTGCATGGTACAACATTATAGATGTTATATAATAACTATTAGTATAACAACTAAATGTATTAAGTAACATGACGATAAATAGTGCATAACTGATGCTCGGTCAAGTGCGTATCGAAATACAATCTTTGACATTAATTTCGCGTAATTTGTAGGGCGTAATTAAATAATTAGTGCTGAGTTTCTGACCTAACATTTCCGACTATTATAAAGATTACTTAATTGTTATGTTGCTTTTGGTTATGTTATGAATTTTAGGTTTATTGTACTTTATAAGGTTATAGTTGTTTTAGGGTTCCGTACAAAAACGATAAAACGGGACCCTATTATCTACGGAGTTATTTATCTCAGAGTTATATATATCTGCTTATTGGCTCTACATCGATATACATTCGTCCTTCTATTCTCCATATTTATACAGTATACTGAGTCGTTAATTCTATTATTTTCCCCAATTCCTAATAAGTCTATGAATCAATGTCATCATAGTTAAAAATACGATAGTGATTAATGGGAAAATATTTTAGAAACACTTTAATTTAGTATGCAACTCGCGTCTGCTCATATAGTTTGCGACACAAAGGCCTTTCGAGTCCTAGGTTAGTTATGGTGCAATTACTGAGTCATATTGTCTATGGCTGTTGTTGTAATGTTTTAATATCAATTTCCTAGGCAGGATTAATCTATTCTTTAACTGATTAATAATAAAGGATTATATTGTAATTCTATATTAAAATATTAGAGGTACTTAATTACATTTATCCCTTATATAAATATAAAATATTATAATCTAAAGTCAAATCAAAATTTTAGGTAGATAGGTACTTAAAAAAAGAAACGCGTACCTAATCATCTTTCTCAATCATCATTCTCAATAATCGTGAGGCTTAAAATTAGAGGTAAAAGGGCAACAGTCAAATAAAGAAAAAGAAAATGTAGAGATTCTTTTACTTGAATAGAATCTGTGATTGCGTGAATTTATAAGTAATGTGTTTTATAGGAACACGTTTGTCAAGCAAAATGCCATATCATCATAATCATCAGAAATAGGCCTTGGTAAAAGAAATTACTCTCTTTTCACGTTGTAAGAGATATATTTTTACATGCACAATACATTGTTTGCCTTAGTTATTGTGTATGGATAAAGGGTAATTTGTACCAGACGTAAATATTGATTAAAAGCTTGGAAAGCTATCGTGTCGCGCCATTAGGGCGCCCTAAGCTTGAACTTGGCGATGACTACACCGCTATGTAATCGCATTAGACATAATGTGGAATTCCATATGCCTTGTGTTTTAAAATGACGTTTGCAGTATCAATTTCACATGTAGTAACGATAATTTTTCTTCAATAATAAAGATAAGTGTTGTTTATTGACCTGTAGTTATAATTATAGATCAATAAACACGTACATAATACATCATTAACTTAGATTAAACTCAATATATAACAATTAGAATTCCTAACACGGGCATTAAGTTTTACTTCAATTAGCCACAATAACTGGTTAGGTTAATAATTAACACGCCAATATTAAAGACCAAATGGGACACGTATATATACTTACTTTCTATACATAGTATTATCGTCTAATTTGAACTTTATTAGTACCAACCTGAGTAATACTGCGATTTAGTATTTACTTCATACGTTCACAGAGTAATAGACACTTTGTAACGGGAATAAAGTACAAAGTCATTTGCGTTGGATGGTATCTCCAAGTAGCGGATGAGGTGGACAGTCATTACCGCACTTTCCTGCTTCACTTTTGATGTAGCCGAGACTTTTTATACTGATTGTACTATAGGTATACAAGAACTAGAATAGCTCAGATCCATTAAAACTTCCTTTTAAAGAGGGAAGTCGTTACATTCATAATTAAGTCAGTAGTTAGTACTGACCCAGAAATAACGAGCAATTAAATATAACCCGATTATTGTGAACTTGATCATTTTGAGGATTTTCAAGTTAATTTACCAATTTGAATAAATTTAGTAACTGATGGATGAAATAGTGATTTAAGTATGTTGTCTTGTGTGTATTTAGAATTAGGTATGTGCAGAATGAATTAGACGAATGGAATGTGGACACACAAATGCCTCTCCTACTATTTTCTCTTATAAAATTCTATTTTCACGCCAAGAACGTACTACTATGTGTCTCTACATTTGAAACTAAATGTTACATCCAAAATTAAAACTGCCCTGATATAGAGCAGATAGTAGATGTTAATTCTAAATTATATTTTATTAAGTAGTTTCATTTGAGCCATTCCAAAGAACAAGAAAACATGCTGTGAAAATATCAAAGTGCAATGGTTACTTATCGAATGTTTTAAATACTGTCTAGAATCTGGATGATACCTTATTTAGTGGTACAATAATGTAAATAATACCGTGATAAGAGCTCACAATGGAAATATCAAACATACTTTATTGAGTAAAATCTTTATCAGGATAATATAAATATCTTCGTTTGTACTTAATAAGATAACGAGCTTTGAACTTTAGCTACGTTCACGTTGAAAAATTCCGTAGCTAATGATATTAAATTAAATTGTTTTATTTTTCAGGCGCAGAGGATGGAGTGCGGAACCTCAGAGTTCATCAGAAAGCGTGGTGATCAGGTAAATACTATTTTCTAACTATTTATTAGTTCAATAAAATACAAATTAACATAAAAAATAAAAACAAGATAGGAAAAGTTTAAAAAATTACATAATCGTCGAGTCAAAATTTGAAACTCTATACCAATAACTTATCAACACAATGTTTTACACTATACATTATCTAATGAACCGAAAATGTTATTTAAATGTTCAAAATTTAATTAATTCTTATTATGTATAAATACTCACATTTAAGAAGTGTTTAACGATATCTAATCCGATGAATACGTAATGCGGTTTCAAATATTAATGATTAATTGGATTATTGACAGGAAACAGAAGTTATACAACATTTTTTCGCAATGTACCGGTGTACCAGGCGGTAAAATCTATTATTACGGCCGGAGATAATTGTATCGGTCAATTATTTTCTTCACCACTCTGACATATAAATGGACAGATGTCGAATTATACAACACCTGTAAGCTAAAAATAGTTCCGATCATCTGTTCTCACTTCTCAACAAAATAATGTAAAACATATAAATATTTCAAAAATGGTTCTTAACGTGAAAATAATTTGACTGCACTGGTAAGAAAAATTAGCCGAAATAAAATCATAATAACGTCCGTTAATAATAACGTTAATAATAACGTTCATTGAAATCTCGTGTTATAGTTCAATATCGTTAAACACCTTAGTAACTATAGTACTTACCTTATGTTTCCTTTGTTTCTGTAGTAAAAATTAGGTTAGAGGAAAATTTCATAAACACAGTAGTGTGAGGTAGTGTTATGATTTATAACCAGTATTATGAATAAATTTTCGAGTAGTTTCAATAGTCGTATAGTCGTGTTTATAGCACGTTTCAGATTTTACACACATACAGCAATGTTTCATATAACTGGATATTGATGTAATTAGTGTAGTTTTTATCGCCTCGCAATTTTAACAGGCTTTCTCATACATGATGTATATCAGTTTTAGCTGATTGACTTTCTCATCAACTCTTTCATAATTATCTTCTAGTTATGTGAAGAAGTAACACATATGTAAGAATATGGAAGGTTTAGAAGAACTTAATTATTGTCCATGGATAGTCAATATATCGTAAATATCAGTATATTTATAATTTATATTATAATTTAGCACATTATACACTCCAATCATTCATATTAATATTATACTTACAACAATTTTCTGACATAAAGTTTAATTTTTTTATAATACTTATACCTACTTGGCAAATTAACTAAATTACCAAATAAGCAAAGCTTTATGAACTCTGCGAAGCACGTACTCTGCAATTTTATTGAAATTTAAATTTATTCTCTCTCTGCATACATTTTGTTTGTCGGCAAATTCCCATTTGTCATAAACAATGTCACAGAAGTTACCAGCTTTATAACATTCGTGAATCCACATTGTTTATTGTCCATTGTGTGAATATTTTAGAGACGAAAGTCCTTCTGAAATCTTCTTCATATTGTATTTGATTTCTATTTTAGATAAGAGTAAACTTTCTATGAAAATGAAATACTTTTATGACTTTTACAAACCTCTATTACTATTAAAGTAATGTGTGTGTTTTTTTCGTTTATTGTAGATTTAATTGATTCAAATTAAAATATCTATACTCTACATTGGGCTTATTGTGATGCATTATTAGACCTATTTAATCATGATAAAATAAAATTTTCAACAAAATCAACCCAAATTTCCATAAAAGGACAAAATTTATAAAAAATAAGTACACACTATCAAAGAGAAAACGGAAATACCAAAATACGATATTACAAAAATTTACCCACTTTCGGAGCCTGTCCCGATGAGATGACGTCACGTGAGCCATCCATCAACAAACCGGCTCCAATCTGTCATGTGGAACGGTAAACGACGAAAAAGCGAAGTTTTTCACAAATATAATAGACCATTAATAATTTAATTTTCGGTAACGATCTTTTTATTTCAATCAAATCAATTACAAATTGGAACATTAGGGAATTTACTGAAAGAAAAAAGTTTTTTTACATTTGCTTCCATTGGTTATGACTTATGATAATATGATTTTAAATAAAGAGTAAGTACATATAGAGTAGCTTCTAACTTAATTCAGGCTTACATTTTGCGTATAGACTTATGAGCGTATACATCGCTCTACATTTATTGTGGCTGTTAGGGACACTAAGTGACATGTATAACCTTTATAAACTTCTGTACGTAATAAATGACTCGCTAAATATTGAAAAGATATCTTAGGCCTACAATAGAATACATCGATTACTTTCATATTTTAAGCACTATCATTTACCGCCAGTCATTGTTATGTAAATGTAAAAGTTTTGCTTTTGTTCGTGTTTTTGTGACTATTGCATAATTTTGAGTGTGTATAGGGTCAGAGTACATCAATGACATTAGCATAAATTAATTGATTATATTTTAAGAGATAAAATATTGATACTTTAAAGAAAAAAAATATTAGTTACACTTATCTTCTATTCTTTCTGTAACAGAAGGTTTGTAACAAAGTGAAAAAAAATTAAAAGTGTTTATAAATATTATCTTCATACATATTATAAATTACAAGATTGTTTTATAAATATAAACTTAAGCTTATTGTTCAAGATTGCGCATATATGCATTAACTTCTTTATAAATTTTGTATGAAATAATCGTTGATGTTCTGTGTAAAATTACATAATTCATAAACGAATCAATCACAGTTCAGCCGGATACCAAAAATTCTCAGGTGCAAGGTTTTTGTGGCATTTTAATACACCTTGCACATTATAAGGATTCTTTGGCATTTCTCTGCGGTTTCTCTTCGTAACATTTAAGGTCCAATTACTCTCCTTAGCAGTGTTGTAAAGTAAAACTTAACAAAGTATGAAATATGAGGAAATATACATACGAAAAGATAATTGCACTGTTATTGCACGCCTCATAAGCGAAGCGTTGAGGTGGGTACTACTGTCACTTCGCGCAAAACATCTGATTTTTCAAACTTAAAATGTCTTTATGTATCATACATTGCACTTGTAAGATAATACATACACACACATATTAAGAAAAAACACTATTTTTAACGTTCATGATATTTTTGATGTCATTTTTGTTATTTAAACTAGTTAAAAAACAGTTTAAAAAAGTTCTGTCTTGGACGTCCGTGTGTCTGTATGTGCGGATCCTTTTTCTTGTTAACACGATAGCGACCGAAATACTTTACTAATCGAGTCTTTTTTTTTCTCTTACGCTTGAGTATGCTCAGGAATAGAACCCTTTCATTTTTCAGGGTCTGATTCGATGTGGTTTAATTGTTATTAAATAAACAAAAATAATAATTAATAAATATTTATTAAAAAAAAATTATGAGGCGTGCACTTTTGGATTTTCCAAATTTTTTTTTATAATATTTTCTTTTCTATTTGTTATATTTTAGTTTATCGAAAATTATTGTAACTGTTTAATTTATTATTGAGCTTTGGGACAAACAAAGCGTGCATCTCAGCTTCTAATAGCTAGCTGTGTTCTATTATAAAGTTTCGTATAAATTCTCACGCAGTCAGTATATTCTTTATGAGACTGATCGCCTACATTCACATTGAAATGGGAATACGTTTAATCCCATCAAAGAGCTGCGATATAATATAATCATTGTGCATATATTATGTATACAAAGTGTGGCTTTTGACCCAACCTACATCTACATGTGGGAAAGCGACATAGCCCGCGGCCCCGTCATGGGCGGGACACCTGACTGAACTTTTATCGTTTATATTTTATTGCCTCTTAAATGTTTTCCGATGTTCTTCCGGTGTTTAGATTAGGGAATAGATTTTGTTCTTATTTAATTTAATTGTTAATCAACAAACTAATGTTATAATAATAACGTTTATAATTGTCTGCAGAAAAATATAACTGATGATTCAAAGAGTTTTAAATATCACCATTCTTGCATAGTTGATAGTACCTTTAGTCGGCGTACTTAGTACTATTATCACGTTTATTGCCCTTTTAGTTAAAATATGCAGACAGCGCCTCAGGAATCCGTATTACTTCATTTAACTCATTTTGTAAGCAGGTTTGCATCTCAAAATACACCGGAGTGCACGTGTTCATCTCAAAGGTGGATTGTTTTCCATATTAATTACGTGACTGCATAGTAATTGTTCCTAGATTCCAAGGGCCACAAATTTTTTAACCAGCTGCTGTTTTTATAGAGCTATTGTAAAATATATAATATTATAAAGAGGAAAAGTTTGTAAGTATGTATGTAAGTATGTATGTATGTATGGTTTTCACGCAAAAACTACTGGACCGATTTCAAAAATTCTTTCACCATTAGAAAGCTGCATCTTTACTGAGCAACATAGGCTATATTGCATTTTCAAAAAAATTTGAGATCCTTACCAAAAATGCAATAATGTAACCCAAGGTGTAAAAAAATCCTCAATAAAACTTCTGTCATCGCGTGCGCTGCGGAATCTATTGAAGATAGAACAAAAAAATGTTCTACAGTATTATAGAATGGATCAATATCTACAAGAAAGTCCGCGATACCATATGTCCATCTTCAGTAGTTATGTTACTACAACAACTTTTTTACGTTTTCAAAGTAAATAGAAGTGCCGACAGTAATCAAACCATGTTATCCATACACATATATTAATCCTTATCCCATTAAATGATGTTTTATTATAGACTGTTTCAATACCAGCAAAATACTTTTTAAATGAAAAGAATTGGATATTCCATTCAAAAGATATAACGAATTTAAAAGTGTCAATCTACAGAAAATAGTAGGTATACTGTTCGAGCAGGCCGTAGTGCGGGGGTCACGGAGGAATTCTACCAATATGCGTCTTGACGGAACACAGTGGGGTTTTGGTCGGTAGGAATCCGACATAACCCACGGCCCCTCCCCTGGAGGCCGTGGGTATCTATGAAAGATTTCCCCACTAAAACAAAAAAAAAAAGGCCGTAGTGCGGGACGGGGTAAAGGTGATTTTCATGTCCGACCTATAGTAGACTTTTCACTGTAAAGATATCGCTATCTATGCGGGTGAAACCGCAGGGCATTGCTAGTTGTAAAATAAAATTTTATTAACAAGGTTTTTTTTTTAAATTAACTATACTAACGGGGAATATTTAGGTCTGAATTCTAAATTCTTTGCATTCTTTTGATAAAGCTCAGGTTGGAGCTTTAATTATTCTCAAATTGTATTAAAAATAATTTCTTCCGTTCCGACTCTTCCGTTAAAGAATCTTCCGTTAAAAATGGTTATACAAAGCTATTTTTGGACTAAACTATCTGAATTGTAAATATCCTTATTGAGTTCTTGCGAGTAAAGACTACCGGTCTGAAATTGCATAATCTCGGTATCGGATAATGGCCAGAGAATCGGAATATCGATGCAGTTGTGAAAGTGGTCCACGGTTTGGTGATGCTGCTTTGTATTTTAACATGATCCCAATATTGGTGTGATAATAAGTGTTATGTCGACTTATATTGATATTTATATTTGATACATATATCATGATTTTCGTATGTGCTAATTTTCGTTAAGAGGCTGAAGAACGAAATTCCCAAATTGAACACAATTAATATGGGCACTAAATATATACCTAGTAAGTAAATTCAATTACTCGTACGAAGTCATAGGAATAAGCTTGTCTATCACAAAAAGGCATAATAAAAAACAAGGGCATAAGAAATAGAGTTAAAATAAATCATGAAATTAGGACAACTAAAAGTGAAGGGCTGATGTCGACGGGGTCACAGGTCTTAGAATTAAGACCAGCTAATGTTATAAAATGTTGCAAGCCCTTGTCGTCGTAAATACCAAGGACACTAGGATGGATTTTGTACGGCTTAGTCTGCATATGATAACGTGTTTGATTGCAAGTTGTGTTGGCAAATCTGTCTTGTTCTATAATCTATATTATATTATCTCTATCGACTACAAATTCATTCTGTCTCTATATGCTTTTGCTCTACTTGCTTGTATTATTTTAAGATTAAAATAACATATAATCATAATACTTACTTTAAAATTTAAGTTTACGGGTACGGAAACATTTCATTCATCAGTATTTTAAGAGACATCGGCTATTCGTTTATATAAAATATTGCATAGTTGCATTACCTATGCAATTTTCATAAATAAATTGTTTGGGTTCTTCAATCGTGTGTTTACAAACAATCGTGATCTTTACTGTTATTTATTTGATTGTAATGTGATAGAACGGCAATATTTTGCATTCATTTTATTCATGTTCATCAATGTTATAAAACATAGATATGCAAAAAATACACTTCTTTATGACTTTTATTTCCTGAAATATGATTTACAAAGGAGACCTCATAAATATTAGACTTGTAACTGGTTAAATAAGTTGCATTTTGCCATGGAATCTCTTATTTATTTAACGCTTAGTATCTATTTTAAGCGACGCAAGAAAACTAATACGCTACATCGTAATGATATAAGCTCTAAAAAGCTTTACATGCTGGGATGAAATAAGGAACTGAGAGAGAACAGGTTACAAGACAAATATCTCCTAATATCCATACTTTATCATTATGTACCTCTATATTACTTTTCTGTACCAATTGCCTCGTATTTGAGATCGTTTGGAATAAATCTCGCCTCGCTTCCTAATAGACTCTGTTGTGGGAACTGGGCCAGTGAACGAGATTGAAACGTTGCAACTTGCAAGGACAATATGGTACTTCGCACTTACTGAACTAGTCTGTTGTAGGACCTGAGTTCAAATAGATAGTCGAATATTTTGAAATTGGTCAGCTAGGTACGCTATTGTTTGTATAGGAATTTAATAGTAGAGCAAATGATCACTTAGTATTATCTATTTGTTGGTAAAGGAAAAGAAGCCGATGTGGTGGTGATAGCAGAATACGTATTTAAAAATTTATGGGATATTTTTAACAAGAGGAAGAAGTATCTTAACGGCAATGTAACGTGGAAAATAATCGCAATCGATTTGTCATTTCAAATCACGTTTCATTACTAAAGCTAAAGACCAATAAATAGTGAAAGTGTGTTTATCTATTCGTACAAATCGATGAAGAAATTTAATAATATTCCGATCATGCATGTACTTTCGATGCCAAGATGAGAATGTAGGCCTTACACGACTCGACTAAGAATAACCTTAAATTGCCTATTGATGTCTCATTATAAGTATAGCAATAATGTACAATTTAGATTGATTAATCAAAATAAGTTATTCTTAGCGCATTTATTGTTAACTTACTCGTAATGTTGGATTTTATTTGGCCTTGGTTTAAAATTTTATTCAGAAAGCTGTTCTAGAGAAATTAGCAAGTATAGTTACTTGCACACAGAGCTAAGTTTACACAGTAGAGCTAAGTTTACTTACAAGTTTTAAGTGGTATAGCCATATTGCATTTCAAGAAATAGCTATATTACTGGTTTCAATAATTGGTAATTGAGTACTCTTAATAGAGAAATTAAAATGGTAGTAATAATGACAAAATTATTCAAATTAGTATAATTACCTATCTTTCACTTTCTTCATACAAACTTTTTGATAACAATATGGCGTGTGAAACTTTTTAAGTAACTACCTAATTAAATTTGCATTTTTGATTACAAAAGCTGTGATAAAAATACGGTACATATAATAAGGAACATTCCATTTTTTAGAACGAAAAAAAGGAAAAGATTGTTTTATTATGTTATTCTTCAAAAATAATAATATTTAAGTGGGTACAACGATTAAAAATATAATATATTGAAACGAAATTTTATATCCACCCTTTGTTGGGTAGCTATTCAGTTTATAATTAATGGAAACATTATAATTATAAAGATGATGTGGAATATCTACGACTTTTCGATATAAATAACAATAAATAACTATAAAAAAACAATGCTATCTAATAACAAATGTATTTAAAAATAAAATTCATTCACAGATTACATCTGTTTCAATAGATATTGATCGGCTCTTGATTAGCGAAAGTCGATAGAAAGCTACAAAATACAAAGGGTCATCGCGATACAAACAGATGGACAATTTTGCCCTAAATATTATCATGATGAATGAAGACGTTATTGGAAATGAGAATTGTATTTAAGAAATTCAATTTGGATATATGTACCTATATGAAAGTTAGCTACTCAGAATTTTGTTATTGGTACAAAATTAATTTAAATTGTTTTTTGACCGCAAGTACAAAGATATATGCGTCTCTTTATATCGTGGTAATATTGTATTGTATACAATAATAAATTGCAATACAAAAAATTGTACAATAATACAATTGTATTGTGTATTTGTAAATACACTTACATCTGAATGTAAGGGTAGGTACCAGTACCACTAATTTAAACCAATATCCCGTAGCTATTTGAAGTTCTTTTGGACTACAAACTTTTCCTAGAAATATTTCCTAACCTATCGGGCAACTTTAAGCTTTGGTAATGGTACCTTCTTGTAAGAAGAACAGGTTAACTTTGAGAATAGAATTAGCACCTACGTCACCTACGTGCAACCGTTAATCCATTTACCGGTTTGTACTTGTCATAATTACTTGCGTTTATGTGTAAATGGGAGTTTATATTACCGTTAAAGTAGATGTTTGATTGGTAATAGAGTTAGATACGTACTTTTACAACTTTACAAGTTGTAAAAAAACAATATTTACGTTTTTAACAATTATTATTATGCATGACGGTATTTCCTTTTTCAATCCCTTAAAATTATTAAAAATCGTGATTCGAGTTGGTGATTTATCCATTGAAATTCATAACGAGAAGACTACTTTAGCTTAATGATATAAGCGCCATCTATCGTAATTACGACTTATCAACTACGCCTCGAAGAAGATAGTCGACATTGATTGATGTAATACCAATGATTACCAACAGATGGCGTATGTTGTTCGAATTATAGATTTTTTTCGACACGACTTGTTTGTATAAAATATGAAAAAAAAAAAAATCTTCTTTTTAAAAAAATAAAAAGATTATGAAGTGAAATTATTTATATTAATATTTGGATATAAACATGCATGCACCATACCAATGCGCTGGTTGAAAAGATTTACAATATTTAAGAAAAAATGCAGTTCGAAATTCAAAATTTTCGCGGCAATATTAATTTACTTTTGTCTTATCTTTTGTAATAATAAAAAATGTGTAGTATTATTTATATAGTGCTTTACATAATAGTTACTGTTACAAAATGTTAAAGTTTTATTTTATTTGTTTTAGGGAAAAGAGAAAAGCAATCGAGAAGATCTCAAAACCGACATACAACATAGGAAAGAAACATTTTATAGGGTAAGTAAATTTTAATAGATGTTTTTATTTATTTATTAGTTGTACAGTTTAAGATATTTCAATCATTGTACTTTCGTCACGTCTACTCTTATTGAAGACAGCATAAGATTAATATTATCATGGATTATTATCATTTTCTAAGGATAGGCAGGCAGGCCGCAGGTTTATTAGGTAATTTTTTGTCTACTACCATTGAGCTACCTATATATAAAGCTCAATGTCTACTACACGTAAAACAGTTCAAAATTCGTTAAAAAATGATACGCAGCTGATGGAATTACGAATTTTACAATAATGTATATCTACCCATAATTAGGTTCATTAGCTATCCTCATATATTGTTTACTTTTCTAACATTAGTTTCCTATAAAATTAAATGTTTCTAATACGTATATGGACCTCTTATTTTGTTTATCTTTCTAAATATATCGTATGCAATTAAATCTATACTAATATTATATAATAAGAGTTTGTTTGTTTGTTTGTTTGAACGCGCTAATCTCGGGATCTACAAGTCCGATTTGAAAAATTATTTCGGTGCTAGATAGCCCATTTATCGAGGAAGGTTATAGGCTATATATCATTGCGCTACAACCAACAGGGGTGGAGCCACGGGGGTGAAACCGCGCGGAGCAGCTAGTGTTTCTAATAAAACTATTGTTGTAGGAGGCTCCGTCTGACGGTGATTCGGCGGTGTCCTCCGCGCCCGCTTCGCTCTCACCGCAGCCGCTCAACGATATGTGGGTCAGTATCCAGAAACTATTGTTGTAATGTTTTAGTTTATTTTGTCATGATATTATTATATATTATATTAACTATATATTAAAAAGGGAAGTCTTAGAAAAAGGCATATAATAATTCATTAGCATACTTATAGAATATTCAGCCTTGGTTGCAGCAGCCTCAAGTGACAATTTGTTGTTAATATAAGTATGAGATAAATGCACGCTTTAAGCCATAAGGAAAACATTAGGTATTTTAGCTTAAAACAATGGGGGTCACTTAGATTACCTTCTTATTTACCTGAATAGTAGAAATACATATTAAAAATTATACTAATTATTCGCTATAGACATTATAGATGTTAACAGTCTATAATACAAGGTCTATATTTGATTTTTTAACAAATAACAAACCATGAATCGTTAGTTGTTTTTACGAACATGCCCTTACCATTCCGCTCTACATGGCTACTTTTCAATGACTTATGAATAATTATACATAATAATATGGTAAAATAAATACGAATCATTTTAATAAAATACACATTTTATTCGATTAACTCACAATAACATAAGCAAGTTGTGATCATTACACCTACAATGAGTTAACAAGTAATACCACAATAACAAAGTAATTCGTATTGACTTAATGATTGTCTAACAAGGAATTTGAATCACGGCGGCCTTGAATTATCATGAGAGAATCGCTCACCGCTAGTAAAATGTCATGCTTTTGCAATTCAAACATCTTGTCACTAAACTTAAAGGCGCCTGACGTTGCGTCACTACTCTATTGTTTTGTAGGGTGACCAAGCGTGTGAACGCCAAGATAAATAATAATTAGCAAATATTTTAAATGAAAGTTGTATTTAAGTAGCAAAATCAATTTATTTTATCAGTATCTTGAGCAAATACCAGTTTTATACATGTACCTTAAACTAATGGGTTTCTCAAATTACTACTGCATTTTAAAGTAGGCACTAATTGAATGTCAAATAGCCCATTTAAAGTTTAATAAATATAATTAAATAATAACGTGTATCCGCAAATTATTTTGTGTTAATGACTATTGAAGTAATCCGGTTTGGAATACTTAATTTTATGAGTCTATTTGTTAGCCATAAATATATTATATTTTCCCAGTTGCTAAGAATTTGGATTATAGTTAAAATCGTAAAAATGGGTGAATAGCCGTTGGCATGACACACGCTTTGTAATCCTTAATTACTGAGTTCACATCCTTTGGCAGCGATGTATTCTACGTAGTCGTTAATAAGTTACTACTTATTGCGTACTCGCAACCATACAATTCTCAGTATTGTTTATTATCACTGATTACACAGTACCTACTTACAATGAGATATACTTAAATATGGGGTTAGTTTTATTTTGTAAAAAAACTCACTGACTAACTCATATATTTATTAGTAACTTGAAATTTGACCTGATTTTGTTTGCAGGCAGACAGGTAATTCTGAGAGCAGTGGACAAAACCACACAAATTAACTTTCATCCCCTATTTCACTTCATTTAGGTATTGCTTCAAATGTAATCTACATACAGTGGTGGTCACATAATTAAAGACACTAAGAGCATTTTATACTACCCAAGACACTTCTCTCAACATTTCTTTTTACACTACCATTGGAACTTGTTAAATAATCTTAAAATATTCAGGTATGAGTTGTCTAATGCTAACATAAATTTTATCTACAAAACTTGTCGGTTTGTTAGATTTTAATCGGTTCATCCTCACTACTAGCAGTTTTAACCTAGCAAAGGTCTGGCCATATAATTAAAGACATTAGACTCGCTTATGAGAAATATAAAAAAATATTATTTTAATGAGATTGTTTTTCCAACTGATAAATGCCTGACGTATTTACAAAACATTTTTACACTTTTCAATATTTGTTGCATATCCTTTGGCAGTAATGACGGTTTACATCTCTTGGGCATTGAAGCAACTAATTTTGTACAAGTTGCATCACAAATTTGGTTCCATTCTTCGAAAATGCTTTTCAAATTTAGTCGACGTTTGATGACCGCTTTGCGGCGACTTCTTTCTTTCTTGATTTCATAAGTTTTCGATCAGATTTATATCCGGACTGTGGGGGGGCCAATCCAAAACAGTAACAGATTGGTTCCTTAACCAGCACTTCACTACTTTTGCTGTGTGCTTAGGAACATTATCGTGTTGAAAAGTCCAAACAAAATGTAAATTTTCCTCAGCATAGGGCAGCATGGATTGCTCTAAAATATACTTGTTCTGGAATTTATCCATGTTGCCTTATGTCTTTTTGAAAGGTCCAACACCAAGTCCAGAAAAACAGCGCCACACATTGATATTTCCACCCCCATGTATGACTACTTATTAGTGTATCTTGGATCCATTTCCTTATTGAGATGGCGTCTTACATATTGTTTACTGATAGAATTAATCATATTAATCTTAGTTTCATGCAAAAACAGCACATGTTTCCATTCTCGTTCAGTCCAGTGTTCGTATTTTGTAGCAAAGTCAAATCTTGACTTCACATTTTGTTTTTTCAAAAGTGGTACTTTCCAAGATACTCTTCAGTGCAAGTTTTCCTCACACAGTCTCCGTCTAATTATCCTTGCAGACACCCCCTTCAAGCCTGCTGCACCATACAACTCTGAACTGTATCAGTTCCGACCCTTTAAATGGATCTTTTTTAGCCAACAACACCATTTTTGAATCTTTCGGCCGAGTAGTTTCACTTGGTTTTGCTTTTCTGAGTACGTTTTCGGTCGTGTGGAACATCTTGACATGTTTTATAGCATTCATAACCATATCGTTGGAACATTTTATTTATCATAGAAGTTAAAAATAATTTTTCTTGTGGACGAGTCGCAACTCTTGTTTTTAACCATAATAATTGATATTAAAACAATTTAACATATGAATTTTAAATTTAAAAGCTAAAAATACTCAAAAAAATTATGGATTGTCAACGATTTATGAAATTACGCGGCAAAACGAAGAAAATCACAATGCTGTTTATTTTCATTTATAAAAAATTCTAACGCATTTCTTGTTGTCTTTAATTAAGACGATACACAAAAAAAAATCCACTGCTTGGCGGGCGGAGTCTAATAGCTCGCTATCGCAAACGCGGGTGTGCGCGAAGTCATTCTTGCAAACTCGCCGCGCTGCCGCTGGCTGACTCGGGACAAACATGTATGGAGTCGTCATACAGTTATAATATTGTCATACATTTATTTAATTGTTGATTTATTGGTTTTATTTTCTTGCTTATAAACAAATAATCTTCTTTTTAACAACTACTTAGACATTTTTAATAATAATTATTATCATTTCGTAATGTTTACTTTATTACAAAATAATACAGGTTATAAATAATCTTTAAAATAACAAAAAATATTGTTACTCTGAAAAAATGAAATGGTACTCAATAACGCGGACTACTGAATTGATTTAGATAGAATTTGATGCTGACGTAGATATTACATCATGCCCAGAAATGAAAGGTACTATTTCTGAAAGGAGTTATAAACCCTAATTCTTCTCAGTCAAAGTCAAGAGTGGAAGATATCACTAATACAGTAAAACTGATGCGAAACTTTGGATGTTAATTTGTATATTTTTTGTTAGTTGTTACTTAATCACGTCAAGACTACATTACCAATTTTGATAAAATATAGCTAATTGCCTGGATTTACACATAGGATACTTTTTATCCGAACTGAACACTTCTGTGGGATAAAACAGGATTCACGATATAACCTAATTCCAAGCGGGTAAAGCCGCGGTCGGAATGATATTTTTTTAAATAGAAAAATTGTTTTAAAAAAAAACACAAAATATATTGACGCATGTATTTATTTTTTGCACTCTATTATAATTGTAATATTCATTACAAATAATCAAAATAAAATAGCCAGAACAAAGTTAGGCCCTGGTAGGGTAGGTAGGCAGGTACAGCAATGTGAGACGAACACTGGCTTATTTAAATACCAATAATAATGTATTATAAACATTAAATTAAGTTTACAACAAAAATACATAATATTAGCTAATGTGAAAACGAATCAACCAATCATCCCACAACAATGAAATGTGCACACAAATATTCACCCAAATCGGTTCATGTGATTAGGAGGAGTGACTGCAGCGCCATCTTCCGGGCCCAATTGTGTTTCCAGATCACCCAGGAACTCAATTTAATATACTTACACAAAATTATTCGAAATTAAAACTCACATTACTATGTAAATATGAATATAAACCTGTTTTAGTACTAAGCAATTTCCCGCACAGGTGTAGTAAGTATAAATGAAATAAATATCAACATCAAATTCTTTATACAACATATACTTATCTACCACCTACTAAGAAATGTAATTCTTGAAATTTTTTCGTATTTTTTTTAAATATAATACTACTCCAATGAGCTCCTGTTCCATATCACGTCCGCCATACTTCCACTAAGTTCACCATGATTTTTTATTTCTTTGCACTTTGTTGCTTTTTGCTAAAAATGGAATCATGCGATAAAACCAGTAGAACGTTGATAACATACATTTTTGACTGAATAAAGGTACTTACGAAGGAGTGGGTTCACATTGTGAACAATCAGTGGGTTTATTTTCCTTCTGGATTCCGGATTTCTGAAAAGATTATCTATGCTATAAATGAAAAAAATCTTACACATTCGTTATGTACTTAAAACAGGGGTACATATCAAACATCGTCTATAATACAATTATCATCAAATTTAAAATAAAACCAACTTCTTCATTAATTTGTTCCAATTGTAAGCATTCTTTTTTCTCCAACCTTTATGTTTCTTCTTCTTATTTTCTTTATTGTCCCCATTTGTCTCATTTTGTCTTATCGTGTTGTCACCCTTTTTTACGATTGCGCGAGCGACACAAGTTCCCCGTGTGACGGCCGTAGCGGGAATGACTCGTGCAGCGATCGGGGTAGGAAGGTACAGGGCGGCTCTCGCTATATTGGCTGGTCGCGCGCTAATTTCAAGTATTTCTTGTTTATTTCAAAACCATCGCATATTTCAAAATTCTAAATCGGTAGACGTATAGGTTGTATATTTTATAGTTAATATCCAAAAAGTCGTAACTTTACGTTTGTTATTTTGAAGATGCCAGAGATTATAAAAAAATAACAATGAGAACTTTGTATTTTTTTTCTATCGAGAAAATATCATGGAATCATGTTTCTAAAACGGTAGACGTATTGTGTTACTATTGAACTTTCTTGTCAAGAATTTTCATCACGACAACTTTAATAATATAAAAATTACGAAGGTTTGAAAAGGGCCGTAAATGTTAGAAAAATTAATTCATCACCTTAAGTGGCCAGCTACACGTACATAAACAAAGTTTGTGTTACATTCCCTCAGAGAGCAAGTGTAGAAACTAACAAGGAATATAACTATTTTTTATCCCTCATTTTAAAGAACATATTGTCTTGTATGGTTTAGTAAAAATAATACTAGATTAAATACCTTTTTCAGATAATTGTACTTCCTAATGTAAATCTTTTATCGTCAATTAGGGGGTGTCTTTAATTATGTGACCACCACTGTATATTTGATCATGGTCTTCAACTACTACTACTATATTATCTTCATTGAAAATATTCAGTGTTGACAGATTTTCGCATTAAAAACATAAGTGTACATAATAAAAATTGCTATGGTTCAGCTGTGAAAGCACTAGGTACAGATAGACTTTCGTATATAATAGATATAGATAATAAAAGCAAACAAGAAGCCCTTTATCCCAAGGGCGCGCTAAACGCACAGTGTCTGTACAGTCATGCGGGCAGTGCCGCAGTTCTGCGGAGCGCGCGGCGAGCGCGGCGCGCGAGTGCACGCGGCTCGCGGACGCGCTACGAGACGCGCGCGACCAACTCGAGCTCATGGAGTTCAGGCTGCTCGAGCTAGAGGACGCACATCCCGAGAAGGTAGTGTATCTAGTGTACCAGTGTAGTGCAGTGTGGTGACACCTTTATAATTAGTGCATGAATTATACAAGTGTGTCGTGTTGGTGAACATGAATGGATTGGACGAGGTAACGTATTAATTTAAATATTTTTGTGTTTCATGGTTCGTTAGGTTTAGGCAATTGTTAACAAAATATTTTAACGGTTCATTAGGTGTTGGGCAATATTGTTGCCTATTTATAATAATAATTGTAAACACATTATGGATTTTTATTACTAGTACATATTATATAATTACCTGTAAATTTGGCATCAAGTTTTTAACCGTATTTCTAATTGGGTGTAGCGAGATTTCTAAGTTACTCCACTTTAAAAGTATTTATAAATTATATTTTAATATTCTTTTATTTGTTCGTCCACACATTAATAATCGGTGTTAATATAGATAAATTAAATGCGAATAACTAATCCCTTTTAATTTATGCAAACAATCAAATCGTGAAAGGAAAACTTGAATTACTATGTGTTATTGTGCATACCCGTTTAATATGAATTTTAAATAAATTCATAGTTATGCATAGGTGTGTTAATTATACTGTTTACTTGTCTTTGAACGTAGATAAAAGTTTGTTTTAAATTAGATCATCAAATACATATATAGAGTCACTTATCTCGCGATAATTTTGATGTCATAAGCTATCCTTTGAACAGATACAGCACTTGAAATAGTCACATGTAAAAAGAAATAAAATTTTCACATTTCATTAATAGTTTGATAAATCAATGGATTTAATAAAGTTATTGACACCACCCAAAGATGTCCAGGGACCGTTATTTGAAGTACACACAATTCCTTCCTTAAAACACAGGAAGTATCTTATGAATAGAAAACTGACTTGAATACAAGATGACTGTTGTGTATACACGCAAATTGTATATCAAGGAATTTAAACCACTTATGGATACTATCAATATTCATATATAATGTAACGCAATATGCAAAATTTGAAGTGTGTATTTACGTACAAAATACAAGTGCGTATATTTCAAGATAAGGTTCTTGAGTTGGAAAATAACAGCATTGCAAGTCACCTATGGGCATAATATTATAATTGTACAGGAATTTAAATACCTTTAAGTTTTATTTTTTGCGTTTGCATTCCCGGAACTAATATAATGCCTTTGTTCCAACAGTAGGTACCTACTAATGCCATGTTATGCATGAAAATATTTCTTTTAGAGTTTCAAAATAATGTAGAACATGATTGGTATTAGGTATTGTTAATTGAATTATTGCATTTATTAAATAAAAATAACAATACAATGCGAGGAAATCCTTAAAAAAAAGGACAAGAATTATCCAACCATATTCACAAATACCTATTATTTTTATCCGTTAATCTCTAAAAACGCCTCTACATTTACGTAGGTGTAAGCGGAAAAACACGCAGATACTTGAAAAACCAACTGTTTGACTAATGAATTCAACAAAAAATTAAAATTACAAATAAGTAAGTTTAAGATATTAAGTAGCTACCAAATTTTCGGATATACAAGCAAAATTAAAAGTTTTGAATATTAGGACTTTGGCCATTGACGACATTGTATGTCAATGACTTTGGCCAAATAACTATTTTTATTTTATTTAGAAATGCAATCCAATGTTTACTGAAGATGAAGATGACTTTTGATTTTATATTCAAGGTGACTTTTAAGGTATAATAATCGTCACTTTTTGTAATATTTTCAAAACAATCGTCTTAAAATAATAACATGCTATGAAGCAACGCAATAATATGGCCTAAATGCATGGGCCTAATGTTCATCGATTAAATATGTAATTAAAATACATATAATGATCGTTAAACATCGAATATGTTTTATGCGTATTCTTAATACATAAAATCAGTAGCAATTAATACTCAACTATTATTATGTAAATATTAGAGTATTATCATCTTATTAAAAGTTATCTTTTAATATACCTAACTGTGATTTTATTAGCAGTGTATAACGACAATAAAGCTATTCGTCATCTGTTTCCTGTTACAAATTCATAGCCTTATACGGAACCTTAGTGCTATTGTATTGACTTGCAAATCGGTCGAGCCTCACAGTTCTTTTTGTGACTTATTTTTGTGAAATGCATGCAATGTTTGTTATGAGAGCTGAGTTTTTAGAAATCAATATTGAATACAAAGATAGAACGTTTTCATGATATAAGAATAAATAGATATTTATATACCTATTAAGTATGTATCATAATTAATCGATTCGCAACTTTGATGTAATTTAGTAATATGAATGTTTTAATAAGTCACATTTTTTGTTTGTCGATATTTCCATACCCACCTTTGGGTGTAGTATTTGTACTAGTTTGTTTTTATCGTAACTTCAAAGTCCAAGTCTTAACTATTACTTGCTATTACGCAAATGCTAATAATACATGATTAGACAATATTATGTGAATGTAGAATAATGAACAATGCCTACCGTTAGTATGGGTAATTATCAATACTGGCAGCTGGTAGTTACAGAGCTCATATTATCTGTTATGCATAATTTACAATTAACTCGAAAGAAAACTCAGATACGATAAGCAACCAGTTAAAAGTAAAATGAGGATGATATCAACATTCAAATTTATGCCATATTTACATACATGCCTTGTTTTCATCAACTTTTTCATTGAGAAAATCGACTTTCCTTCTTTTTTGTTATATCTTGTAATAATTCGGAGGTAGCAATGCATGCAACATAACCTAGACAATAATGTGTTAAACAAACAAGTGACTAACGCAATGTTTTTACGAGAATGGAGGCTAAATAACGCCTGGAATGTAAGATTCCAATGAAAAGGAAAGGATATTTGCTTCAAGGCTGTAGTTTATCTCGTTAGCACATTATTCTTTATCCGATTGTGATAATAAATCTCCTGCGCCTTGATATTATACGCGATATTTATAAATATAAAGTAAAATGTCTAATGTCTCTTATGAAAATACGTAGTTAAAATTGTCTAGATAAAGCAAAGATACCTAAGTAGAGCCATGAAAACAAGTTATACAAATTACTAAATTAGTTTACGCAGGAATCTTTATATTTTAATTATTATGAATTTAGATGACTAAATATTTACTATATACTAATAGTATACATTAGATAATAATTTAGTTACAAGCCAGAATCTAGACTTGATGATAGAGCTTATAGTAAATTGTATAATTGCATTTTAATGGTTCAGTATGCTCACAACTTCACTAGTTTAAATAATATTTTCTCTTGAGACTGAGCCGGAAATAGGCATAATATTTAACAGCTTCCTGCCATGTCGGAATTGATTGTAAACGCGTAAGAACTGTTGTGACATAATTTAAATCATATTTTTATGTCTTGAGACTGATTGTTAAAATAACGACTTCCAGACTAACAAGATTACGAGATTGTCAATTTGGTGAACGGTCTTTTAAAGGCCTATTAATAAAAAAAGTCAGAACAGAATCTTGCTAGGTTTCTAATCTCCTGACGTCAGTTCGACCAGTTCGGTTTGCTACCGTTTCCTATTTCCGCTAGTAAAGCAATTAAATTCTATTTGTACCGGTTGGAAGCGCAATGCGTATCAAATGTGAAACCATATGAGGCAATCTGTTCTTCTCTAACTAGCAAAGCATCAGTGAATCGTATTGACCTATATCGTTTATGTAACCATGTCTAGTTTAGCTCTATTTAATTTTGATTTATCGCCCGTATTAACTGCCTGTATGTATATGTTTAACGAGTACGCAATACATTTCGCGTTGGTGGATCGGTTTGTTTATAATGGTGCTGTTTTGAAATCAAAAAGTAAATTACAATGATTATCTTTAGTGGTCACGATATTGGTATTTCTTTAGTTCCTGTTCTAATTCTTCTCTTGAAAATGCTTCATAAAATACAATACGTAACCTACTTTTTCTGGTACGCTTGCTACGAATTTATCTGTTACAATATTAATCTTCTAAATTTCTTCACAATCATTGAAAGTAAACCACAATAAGTAACCACCAGTTAGATCCGCCAAGTTAATTAGTTCGCTATATCAAAATTTCAAACGATTTCACGGCTTAAGATCAATTGTGGTTAAGCTCTTGATTGTGTACCTAGGTATGCCACAAATACGGTAACAACTGATCTCTATCATACGTGTATTGTCCATAAGAACAAGCTTTGTGAAACATTTGTCAGTTTGTTAAATTAGCATAACACATTACTTCATACCACTGCTTTGTATTACTAAAATGGGAACGACAGTAGGTAGTGGGACTGTCCATAAGTAGTAAGAGTTTATAGCCTACGCAAATCATGTTGCCAAAGTTTAAACAAATAAATCTCATTATTTATGTATGCCTATTTATTAAGATAAGGAGTTGGAACCATTTAAATAAATTCAAATTAAACTAATGACACGATTTATATGAGAACATAAAATAATTCTATTACATAAAATTATGCGATAGTAGTAACATAAAACATCTTGATCTCTAAATCCAATTATTATCAAATCAGGTCACAGTCAAGCTGTTGTTGTCGACTTTAATACATCACTTAGCATATTATTTACGCACCTCGAAATATTCTTATTTTATATTAAACTAGCATTCCGCCTGCGGCTTCGCCCGCGTTTTCAAAAAAAAACCCGCATAGTTCCCGTTCCCGTGGGATTTCCGGGATAAAACCTAGCCTCAGCACTAGCACTCAGAAATGATGTAGCTTTCCAACAGTGAAAGAATTTTTCAAATCTGCCAAGTAGTTTCGGAGCCTATTCAATTCATACAAACAAACAAACAAAAAATCAAACCTTTCCTCTTTATAATATTTGTATAGATGAAATGCCACGGAGATAATATTTTAAAGTTGTAATTATTAAAATTTTATTTTAAATATATCTGCAGGGTGCTAGGGACAACCTAACAGACTCGGATTCGGGCTGCGTGTCCCCAGGCTCCCGAATTAAGGACTCGGCATCACCGGAACTAAAGCGAATGGACTCCGGCTACAAGTCCCCACACACGCCAAGCAGTCCTTGCAATCCCCGAAGGCAGCTCAATACGCCGCACGATGAATTCAAAGAAGACTTCGCTAAAGCGCAAGTCATGGCAGATATTTTGGACAGGAATTCAGAAACCAGTGATTCGTTGAAGAGCAATCCAGTGAAGGAACATCTGGAGCAGATGATATTGAATGCTGTTTCGGTGGACGACAGGAGCTGCTTGGAACAAGTTTTGATGATGTTGTACAATTATCAAGCGCTAAGCAGTTCTGTTAGCGAAGACGAATGCTTTCAGGTAAGTTCATTACTGTGGTTCATTATATTGATAGAGTCAAACCTTTTCTGTGATTTAAAATAAAATATTTGAAATTGTCAATATTGTAGATCAATGAATGTCATAAACAACGAAACATGTAAAAATAAAATATATTTACCAAAATGTTTAGATTTATTCATATTTAAATTAATTGCAGGCAAAACCGAAAAGAATATGTGATTTGAGATTACGAACGGAAACCGACATACTATCGCACAAAACTCACAAAGCAATCGCGACTGTCACACCGTACCAGCAGAAAGGATACAAATCCGAATCACTCGAGAGTCTTTGCGAGGAAAGAAAACCAAATAACATATTGCAAGAGAGCGGTATATTTGAGGGCGTCGAAACTGAGTGCAAAGAGACTCAGACCGACCTTAACGATAGCTTTGAATGCAGCGGTGAATTGAATACTGAAATACAACGACTGAATAGTATAAGGGAGAAGTTAGAGAAACAGAGTAGGAATAAAACGCTTAGCTCGAAAGATGAAGTTGATTGTTTAGAATGTAAGTGTGTGAAGTTAGGGAAGAAACACAAACAGTATTACGAGAGGAGACTCAAGTTCTTGGAGGGGAAGATATCGATATACGAAGCGGCACAGGATGTTAAGGAGTCTAAATTAGCGCAACGTCTGCAAAAGGAGTTTTTACTTGAGAATAGGATACAAGTGAGTATTTAACAATTGATTTGTAATAAAATATAAATTCCAGGAGAAATTAATTTGACAATTTTATGTTTATTATGCATTAATGTATAATTTTAAATTAATTTGATGGATTTTTATAGGAATTGGAAACGCAATTAACTGAACTTCAGGACAAATACGAGAGGCTTGAAGAGGAATGTTGTGAATTAGAAGAAATTGAAAATGACACTCGACTACATTGGCAACAGTAAGTACATTTTTTTCAAAGTACTTAATTCAGAGACCTTTTTGTATTGCTCTATAAGTATTTTTCATCATACAACTTATTTAGAACTCTCCTTTGACACTGTTTTACTTAACATTTACTAATATTTTAAGTCTATAAGTCTCCCATTCGACCGTGTCCAATTTCCTATTTCTCTTGAACTTAGCCTTGGTAATGATGATATTGAACATTATTTACGTTTAGTTTTATTTATTTCTTGACTTATTTCTACAATAATATTGAAACATCTTTGTATTTTCTTTATTTTTGCTTACATATCTTAAGATAGGTAAACTCAGTTAATTACCTGCTTACAATGCGATGCCGCCCACGCTTATAGTACCTACTATTAACGCGGAAGAGGAACGTTTCGACGATTTTTTTTAATAAAAAAGTGTAAAAAACCGTCACTTATTACACATATTTTAGAATCGTCTCCTTGAATCTTTTCGACTCATGATTATATCATGATCTTCCAATCTTCCCAAAATCGTCTTTAAAGAAGTTTATTACATTAGTAAATCAAATAATTTTCAGTGTTCATATTTTAGCAATACGATTTATCTACACATATATTTGTAATTATCGATGCCGGCTCCTTGAATGTTTTCGACTTCTCAAAATCGTCAAAGAAGGTTATTTCTGAAGTAACTCTTTAATGGTTTTTAGTGTTCATATCTTATAATTTTGTTGTAGTACACGATTTTTTATAAGTTTTAAATTATAATTTGGTACCAGGCTGGAAATGGACTACGAGTTGTGTTCAGTGCAACTGAGAGACATGACGGAACAGCGCGAGTTTTCCCGCGCACAAGCGGAGCGCTTGTTGCAGGAGCTCGCGGATAGAGAGTGTGCGCTGAAGTCTAGAGAGGTGAGGTTATAGATGCTAGATGTAATAATATTGTATTAAAATAATTGGTGTTTAAATTTAGGTTGTGGTACAAAAACAGCCTAGTAGTAAACTTTTTTGGTACAAAGGATTTGCCGAATTATACATAATATAGTCCTTAATAGCAGAGAGAGAAGTTTGAGGAAATTTTAAGAAGAAACTGATTTTAAAATATTTCATATATTCTCTAGATATTGAACGATACGAACAAACGAAGATATTGATTTCATGTGTTTCTGTAAAGTTTCCTAATACTTAGGAGGAAAAATATCACCTAATGATATTGAAAACTATTCCATCTTCTAGCGCGATTGGATCAAATATTAGGTCCCGTACGTCATGTTTCAGTAAATTTATTTTGTGTATAAAATTATTTCAGAACGAACTTCTATCAAGGCTTAGCAGTTTGGAGCGAGCGGTGCCTGCGTTGATAGCATGGAATGTCATACGTGTATTTGGCGCAGTTGTCGATATTGGAAGTCAGGTATTGATAATAATTTATTACCTAATTAACTGTATAACTTAATTAACTTTATTCTAATTGGATCTTCCTATCATGCCAATTAATTATGCAATAAATGATTATGCTAATGCTAAGCCATGTTAATGATGTTTGTTCCAAGACTTGAAAATAGAAACCTTAATTTTGCGTTTTAATTTTCAATGATGACTTCCTTTCTAACCGTCTTCAAAATAAAGGAGGAGGAAATTACAATCAAAAAGTCAAATAAATCAAATTCAAATTCAA
Organism: Colias eurytheme; assembly: GCF_061535395.1. Classification (NCBI taxonomy): domain Eukaryota; kingdom Metazoa; phylum Arthropoda; class Insecta; order Lepidoptera; family Pieridae; genus Colias; species Colias eurytheme. Next base: position 4,206,163 of record NC_142993.1, on the reverse strand, counting down.
AATTTATTGCTATTTTTGTTATTCCTAACAAACCCCCCAAACAATTTTCATCCCTAACATCATAACAATAAAACTCAATTCCAGAGAGCGTTAATAAGTCGCATGGGTCCATTCGACCAAGACACAAAGAAGACGATAGCTACAATAAAGCAGATGCGACGTGTTGAAGAGAGGAATTGTACCGCAGTTTCTGCGTGGAACAATATGCAAGTGGCTACGGGAGGCGGTGTTAAAGTACTGGAGAAACAGATCACAACGTAAGATAACCTTCAAATATATGAAAATAGGTCGATCGAGTTAACTTAGTTAGTATTGCTTTGCAGAAAATTAATTTCTTTTTCTATCAAAAGTGGTAGAGAATGTATCAAATATAAAATATTTAATATACAATAATTGATTAGCTATCACAGCATGGGATGATTATACCTACTGTATGTTTAGATGCTAATAAGAAAAAAATAGTTTCACCAATTTTTATGTAATAAATTGGGCAGCCAAATTGAATTTATTCATTTGCGCGATAACACAGCAGCAATTTATAATTAAAAATCTACATAATATAAACATACAACGTAAAATTACTAAGTAAAATAATTACTATATTTAGCTATAACTACGGGATGCAAATCATATACAATTACATACTTTCAAACAATAAAATGCTGATTTAAAATTAATTTTACAGATTGCTCTCAGAGAAGAAACAAATCGAACAAAAGATGAATGAAGTATGTAAAAACCTTGAAGCTAAAGTAAAGAAGCTTGAACAAGAACTGGACACGGCAAGGAGACAAATCGCGGCCGCTGTTAATGGCGCTGATATCAAAAAAGATAGAATTGAAGAAAAGGTTGAAGAATTGGAAGTCAAATTACGGCAGGAAAAAGAAGATGAAAAGGTAGGAGAATTACATAAATTAAATTAGCGTATCCATGTAGAAGTAATGAATAGCAACAGTAATTAGCCATTAAATTTTTACTTGAAGAATTCTGTGACAACAAACATGATTTGCATTTAGGCATAAACTAAACCTTGACAAACAATATCAACTTGTCTTCATCTCATTGTAATACTGAATATGTATTTATAAAAGACGTGTGGCACTCGGGGACTGCCGCGGTAAAGCCATTGCATGCTATGCCTTCAAGCCACACCTCCGCGCCCGTCGGAGTGGGGAGCGTGAGGTTTTTCGTTACTAAATTACTGGATTCGGTCCCCGTGCTCAAGGCCCGCGATAGAAGCTATGCAATAGCTTAATTATTTTTCTTATGAAATATTGTTTATTACAGCTTCCAGCGGACGGTTTCGCGAGCGGCAAGATAAGAGCACTATTGCTAAGTGAACAAGAACTAAAGAACCGAGTGTCAGAATTAGAAAGACGAGAAACTGCGTATTTAGAGATGTTATCTCAAGCAGATGACATGTGGGCAGAAATGGAAGGTGGTTATAAGAAGAAAATTGAGGAATCGCAGGCTACAGAGAATCTGCTTAAAGGAAAGGTAAGACATAAAGATAAGAAAATAATTTTTTGAAGTGAAAACTTCTTTAGCGGCGTTGAGCACTTTTTCTGTAATGGGTATAAAATCTTAAACTCGCGTCAGGACACGTGACCTGATCGAAAAAGCGTAAGAAGGATACCATTCCAAAATATCAAACATGCTGAACGTTAATAATCAAGTTTTCACTTCTCCCGGAGTGCAACCCGTCTTTTTTTTCTGCTTATAATTATCTTCAGAGAACGTAAAAATTTAAGCTTAATATCCATTTAACTTGATAGGGACAGATCTCGGAGAATTTGGGGACAGTAGTTATAATGTAGTCCATAGTATATGTTGGGAATAATATTTGCTATCGGATGCACCCAAAAAAAAAAAAAAGAAATGTAGCCATATACAGATATAAATTTTAAGATTGTATACAATCTTGAAAATAATATTTAAGTTATCATATATGTACATGTAAACTTGAATCAAAACGTAAAATTTTCCACGTTAATTTCAGGTAAAGAAACTAGAAACCGAACGCGACCAATACAAAAAATGTTTCGAGCCGTTAAAGAAGAAACTACGTGAAGTAGAAGAGTCTGAATCTGGTATGAGAATAGCATTAGAGAAAGCAGAAAGAGACGCTAAAGCTTTAAAAGCTCAGAATAGTCAATTAACAGCTCTGTTTGGGAAGGCCGATGCGGAAACTAAGAAGGCGGAAGCTGCCTTTAAAAACGTCGAGACTAAGTTTAAAGTAAGTTAGATGATATTTTTGATGTGAGAATTAAGATTGTTGAACCTTAGTTCGGTTTTCAAGAGTCATATTATAGTAATTTCTCAATAAAACCAAAGATGTAAAAATAAAAACTTAAAAAAATATAGTGAAGCTAAAAACAAAATATTTATGCTATTTAGATATTATCATCAAAGCTATCCAATGGGATCGTTAATTTCTTACCATCAATCGCATTAAGATTTTTTTATTTAAAACTGTTAACAGAAAGAAATAGACCACCTGCGTAAAATGAACAAACAACTGGATGAGGATTTGAAAAATCATCGCGAAGTATCCAAAAAGACTGAAATGGCGTTTATTGGAGATCTCGAATGTATTAGAAAGGAGCTTACTAGAGCCTGCAAGAATAACCAAGAGTTGGAAGTAACTAATAGCGAACTTAAGGAGGAGGTATTTTAATTTTTTTTTACTAATTTGGGGCAATGCTTCTAATAAAGCTTATTCGGGGCTTTGGGTTAAAGGATAACTTACTATAAGAAAATAAAAATTTTATCTAGATGTGTTGTAGTTAGTTGTGTGTTCGAGCTGTAGTTAGTTATTGTGTGTGTAGTTAGTGTATGTATTTAGAGTATTGTTGTTCTTTGTGTGAATATTTATGTATGCATATGCTTGTTCCGCCCGTTAAAGTTGATTCTGCAAGAAAACAATGGTATAAACTTTGGTTGAGTTAATATTTTGACCATCTCAATGATTATAAATCAAAACATCTGCGGGTTAATTAGTTTTCTTTTGTACATATTTTCGCTTGCTTGCCGCTTGCATGTATCCGTTCCGCTCGTATCACGAAGACAAGTGCATGTTCAGTGACGTGTATATTGCATGGGAACAAGTCACCATCTAAGGAGATATGTTTTCTCAGGTGGAATCTCTGGAAAAGCAGCTAGCGTTAACGCAGAAAGCCTTGAACCAATGCAAGCGGAAATGTGACGAGAAATTAAAGACGATAAGTCACGAATTGTCGATAAAGACTGAAGAGTTGGAGGAGATGAGAAGTGAGAATATGAGACAGACGTACCACGCGTCTAGAGTTGATCTCAAACCGGATAGAACTGAATATGTTGATGAAGGCTATTCGATATACAACGCCGGACCAAAGAGCGATTTCGGAAGAATGCATCACAGCATGAGCTATATCACCTCAGAGGCGAGATGCTCCTGTCCGTCCATGAGAAGTCAACTAGTCAGCCAGTTAATAGAAGATCTGTTCGATAGAATACACAATACAGTCGATGACGACTTGGCTAGACTGTGTAAGGAGATTGTCCCGGTTAACGGTGAAATAACTGAAGAATCAAAGGCAAAGATTACCAATTACCTACTGATGGCGATCTCGAAAGAACTCATAAGGTCTATCGGAGACGCTGACGCTAAGACTGACACAGAGGTGAGTCGCTTTATATTTGTGACTAAAACTTAATGCGATAGCCAATCTAAAACTAATAATGTCATTAATGTGGTCTTGGGATAATGATTAACATCTATATCTCAATTGTTATAATATTACCATTTTTATCATTTTGTTGTTAATTTATTTGTTTTGATAATATTTCGGCATCGGATATTTCAACATAATATATCCGTTCCGTTTTTCCTGGTGCACAATATCGCCAAATTCACATTCACAATGTTTAATAGTTATGCACTTTTATGTAAGAAAAAATATTTAACGAAGTCAATTGAATAAACTCGATTACTACCTATGTAATAAACAAAATTTTTTATACAAATAGCAATGTGTACTTTGATAAATGGCAAAGCTATACTACTGCTACTTATAGGGAAATCCTTCAATAGATAGGTGCACATCAAAATCGCGTCAAATTATACATACGTTACTTTCGTATTGCAATCAAATATGAACGGCATTTTGCTAATGAGTAGGATACTGAATTTTGAATTATTCACTTATCATATTCATTCGTTAAAGTGCAGTTTATAAATCCTATGATTTACACCGACCACGTTAAAGGAATGGCAGCGCGCGGTATCCTCGATGACGTACTCCGTGTACGGCGCCGGCACTTGCACTAAGGACTCGGAGCGGTGGCGCGGGAACGCGGGCGTTGTGCGCGGGGCCGCGAGACTCGCCAGTGTGAGCTGTGCGTGTGCGGCCGCGAGACTGTGTGCTGCGGCTCCACACGCTGCTGCTGCTGTGAAGCAGTGTCAGGAGGTGCGTGTAGCGTGTAGCTCTTGGTAAAAGGGGTAGCAAGGCGCGGTGTCTTCCATCATGTACTTTATGTATGGTGCGGGTACTTACGCCAAGGAATCAGAGCGGGGACGTGACTCGTGAGTGTGAGCTGCTCCACACGCTGCTGCTGCTGTCAAACAGTGTCAAGAGGTGCGTGTAGTTAGCTGTTTTTGTAGGATTGGTAACGTAATGGCGCATCCACACATGCCCGTCGACATCTTTTACCTGCGGTACGCGTGGCTTTTGGCAAGCCCGCTGTTGCCAGCGGGAGTTTGCTTGCGGCTTCGAAATGAAGTGAATTTGCCGCCGGTAAAACCGGCGGCCTGCATTCAGCGGCAAGGCGGTCTGAAACCCGGCGACATGTGTCGATACGCCATAAAGTATCCTTCATGATGTACTCTGTGTACGGCGCTGATAGAAGTGCCAAGGACGCATTGCACGCGACCGTCGCGGTCAAATGTTGGCAAGTGTGTGTACTGTGTACCCGCTGTTATTATAGGACTAGCTGCTCCGCGCGGTTTCACCCCCGTGGCTCCACTCCTGTTGGTCGTAGCGTGATGATATATAGCCTATAACCTTCCTCGATAAATGGGCTATCTAACACCGAAAGAATTTTTCAAATCGGACCAGTAGTTCCCGAGATTAGCGCGTTCAAACAAACAAACAAACTCTTCAGCTTTATAATATCAGTATAGATTAGAAGCGTGCGGTCTTCTCCATGTTCATAGTATGTGTACTCTACTCAACAAGACTTGCATTGGGATTATGTGATATGGTTAATTTATTTGCAAGGATTTTTGATAGGCAACTACACGAACAAGTTTATTCTCTTTTAAATAATTATAATCTTATTTAAACAAAATCTGTTTTACGTTTCAGGAAGTTTTAGAGCATGGCGATGTTAAGATTATGGAAGAACAGCTAGCAAATGCGATAGAAAGTATAGTTGTAAGTATATTTTTTTAAGATTAGGTATGCTAGATTACTTTTTTGATACTTACATCATTACTTAACATTGACCTATTAAAAAAAATCTTCTTTAATTTTAATTATTTGTATTTTTTAAATAAAAACATTGTTTTGTCTTGTTCTAGAATTGTCCATCTTGTGCGCTAGGTACAAATGCGATAGTTTGGAGTACGGACGTCTAGTGTCACGTATATTTATATGTAAGTATTTTTTTATATCGAAAATAAAACTATAATTTGGCCCATTGCATATATTGAGTTTTTTAATTCTCTTGATTTTAATATTTTTTTTATTTTTATTCAAGACTAGATATTTTCTTTTCCTAATTGTGTGTTATATGGAATAACTGATAAAACTATATTTATCTATTGAATTGAATTTGGTATCGCATTTCTTAATGATTTTGTTGATACACGGATTATGAATATAATAATAGGTATATTGTTATTATTTTGTTGTTTCAGATTCACCTCCACCGACCTCACTCTGGTGCCTTCTTTAGTCTAGACTTAAGCGACCTGTATATACTTTGTATTATATAACACTTAGGTACACATTATAACCTTAATATACAATATTATTACGACGAGCATATCGAACAAACATGTACCCTTCTAATTCGAATTAAACGAGTTTCTTCCGTGCCAATTGTGTTTCGTTTTTTGTGTAAATAATAAAATTAGTTTGAAGACGATTATTTGTACTAAAAATCTCACAAATCGATTACTGTAGTACTGGTTTATGTATTTTATTTAACGAATGATATTTCATTGATGGATTAAATGAATATTTAATAAGCCCTTGTTTTATTTTATTATTATTGTGATAATGCCTTTATATACCTATGCCTACTAAAATTATGTAATGTTGACGTAGGTAGTTATTGAAAATCTAGAAGTAACCAACTTACAGTCATTAGAAGATTCTTTTATATTGGTGATAAATTGAATAGAATAAATAGGTAGGTATCATAAGATAGTTCTAAATAGAGAGTAGAAATTTTGTAGCATACTATATACTAGGTACCTACTTATCACCCGTAGGATATTTTCTTAAATAATTAATTTTGATTTAATATCGCAACCAACCAAGAAGCAACAAATATGTATAGATACCTTAAAAAAGATCGTCTATACTTTTGGTCGAAATCTTGATCGAAATAGTTCAGTGTTTATTCTTTTTATAAATCTCAAAATTCTGCCATATCTGACATTTAGAAATTGTCATATTTGTATCTTACTATCCAAATTAAAAATAGTTAAAAATATACAACATGTAAAGAAGAAATATTAATAACAGTGCATCATAAAAATGCAAAAAATAAGCAGAGAAATATGAATACAGTGTAAGATTTTCTTATGTGAGTAACTTAGGCACATAAAGAGTCGTAAATAATCTAAATCAGAAATGGTGGAATTAAGGTGACTTCAGTCATATGTATTTAATCTGGAAGGTCTACCGATTCCGATTTTTATTAAATCATATTAATAAAATCTGGTTAATAGGAAAGAAAGTAACTATAACATGATATTAATTGCAGGTAATTCGAACAACAAGTTTGTATCACAAGGCCTGCGTTCCTTCCGAAAGTTTCAATACACAAAGATAATGATAAGAGAAAATAGAAATAATCAGGATTTGTTCGATAACGTCGAACATCCGCCAAATCATCCGGAAAGTAAAAACCAACTTGTAGAAAATATTCCTGAGGCTGAAATCTCTAACTGTTCATGTTCTGAATGCGATTCTCTCCGTTGCTTCACTATCCGACGCGATCTAGCAAAAAGCGCTTGCGCCTGCAATGATTGCAAACCATCTAATATGTGTATGGTTTACCCTAAAGATAAACCCGAAAGTAAACCTATTTTGAAGACACAAAAAAGTTACGAAAGTTACAAAACCTATAGCAGCCTACCGAGAAACGTGGATTTTTGTGAAAAAACAAGTTACCACAAAACGGTAAAAACTAAAGACGGGCAATTTGATAAGATTATAGAATCCAAATATAATTACAAAGCTATACTCGCTGATAAAAACTATACTGTAGACTCAGTCGACGAATGTCGAGAAGCGTCGATTACGAGGCTTGAAAATACTTTTTTAAGATATCCTTGCAAAGATATTAGTAAAACGACGGCACAATTAAGTGCACAAATTATGAATGTTCCAATAAAAGATTTTAAGCAATCCTTTTCTATCGACAAAAAGCGTGACGATATTGTGTCGAGAATAGGCAATGTCAAACAAGATATATTCAGTAGATTGAAAGAAATTTACAAAGCATGCAGCTGTAAAGTTTGTGAGTGCATACCTGTCACTTCATTCTTTCCCGGAACAGAAACATGTTCCTGCAAACCGTGCGAATGCAATGAGTGCAAAGATTTATATCGATACATTTGTGAAATCAAAGAAACCCCTCACGACGGTTGTCCCTGTATACGATGTGATAGAAAAGATTGTCGCGGTATAACAAAAGGCGCATCAAAAATAATGAGTTGTAATTGCAAACCGTGCCAGTGTATAAAATGCACCGAAAGTTTTTCAAAGCCGTGTACCTGCGAACCTTGTCGTTGTCTTGAATGCAGATCAATGCCTTTGCGTTCAGCGAAAGCTGTTTTCGTAGCACCCGTACAGGAGTATGTACGGCGCGATTTGTGTGACTGTTCACCATGTGAGTGTTCTAATTGCACCCACAATTACAACACTACTAGTAATATGCGGGCGAGATCAACAGGCACGGTGACACAATCGTTTTGTCCGTGTGACACATGTACGAACGACTCGTGCCAATCTGATGGTGCAAGCTGTAGATGTGAAACGCATAAGGGCATCATGAATAAGCCTATACAAAGAGATGGCCATGACTATGATATAAGGAGACTTTTCATCACAAACGTTTGGCCAAAGTTCGATCCTAGTAAAAAAATAAATAAAACAGACATCATTGCTATGTATGCTAAAACTCAACAAGACTGTTTAAGGGATAAGAAGGTCAAAGAATGCGAATGTGATGAATGTAAGTGCATATCGTGTATCAAGTCTAATAGAAATTCGTCCGTTCCAAATACAAATTTCGGTAAACGTGAAACCTGTGAATATAATAAATGCAATAAATATTTGGGAAAAAATAAGAGTATAATAATAAAAGAAAGCGATTGTAAGTGTAATAACTGCGAATGTTTCAATTGTGGAAATTTTGACGATTCAAGAAGCAAGACTACCATTAACAACGCTTGCATTCGACCGGATTTCTTAGCCAACTATGCCCCTAATCATTGTAATTGTGATTCTTGTGAATGTATAAATTGTATGCAAAACAATCTCGGCCAATGCCTTCAAGATCAACCCACACTTCAATATGTAATTAAGAAAGATACAAAGCAAACGCCATCTTTATGTAAAATTGTAATAAATGGTTCACAATTGCCTAGTAAACCATTTTTAAAGGCAATGACTAAAGATATGAATCTAGAACCTGCCCGTTCATCTAAAAGAATTAAAAGTAAACATAATGTATCAATTTATCATGTGCTTTCTCAACATAAAAATTACGAATCCGAAAAATCATTCACAATTTTCGATAGGGTAGAAGATCCATCGATATATTTCAGTACTAGAAATTCAAATGAATTATTGACTCCATCTTTTTCTCGATACGAAAGAATGGATTACGTTGCTCATCGTAAAAGTTATGATATCTTGTCATTCCGAGGAAAATCGTCGTCTATTCCTGTAGAGAATAAAGATATAAACAATTCTCAATTACCTCATTTACAATTATTATTAGATGACCGTCAAACTACAGGGCCTTTTTTGGATTTTTCTGAGCAACTAGATACATGTCACTATTCGTATAAGAATATTTATGATCACAGTAAAAATATAAAATATTCCAACTCTTCGTATGGTGAAAAAAATAAAAGCATGTGTCCAATGTATATGAAAACTTTATACAGTAAAGATATTGCTACATTCGATTATAACAAAGTTAAAAATACTTTACAAGATGCGCAAGACTTCTCAGTTAAGTTGAATGAAATATTAGAAACTTATGAAATGGCCAATAATAATTTTGTAAGCATATCTCAGAAATTAAAACAATTGCATGAAACCATTTTTAACAGTACTGATATGGGTTCCATTCAACCAAACCAATATTTCACGCAAAACCACGATGATAATACTGTTGGTGATAATAAAATATACCCCATGCTAGTAGAAAGTCCAGGCAACTCAAAAGAATCTTCTATTACATCAAATTCTACGACATCAGGAAATGAAACAAAATTAAAACCAATATTCGGAAGTCACAATTTACTTGAAAATGTTGACTGTGTTCAATTTCAAAATAGTGTACATAATTGCGAGGATGATTTTGGGGACAGATCGGGAAAATGTAGATTATTAAATTATAGCAATAATCGTATTAAGAAAAGACATAAATTAAATCAAGGTTTTTACAAGCATTCAAAAATAATTTTAAAACGACTATCATCGAATCCTAAAATCATAACACGAAAACGTATCGTCAACAAATTCACTGAGACAACATCTGATGTGATGATAAAGAAATTACCATTATTGAATACATCTACGTGTACAGATAAATGTGAAACACAACAAGACATAAGTTTGAATACGACAGTTACATGTATATTTAAAGATGCTGATTTTTATAAGGATGCTTGCACAAGTAGCGCTGATAACTATTTTTTAAATGCAGACGACAACACTTCCAACAGGGGGGACCTAGCTTTAGAATTAATTCTACAGCCAAAGAAAACCAATAAGGTTACTAATCTAAATTTTAAACCCTTTTACTTAAATTTTATTTACATAACGCTTTTAATATAATGTTTAATATTCTTATTTAACGTTTGCAGAATCCTAAAACGCTGGATTCAGTACAGCCTATTAATGTTTTGAGGAAAAATCTATTTATTAACACTGAAAAGACAACACCCAATAAATATATTTGTAAAATTCCGCTCTTAGAAGAAGATATAAAACAAGTATTAGGTATAATTTCTCGAGAAATTCGGCGTGATACACAAGAAAATGTGGCTACACCCAAAAGAAAACAAAGCAATACTATGGTATCTATAATGTTTACTTACCTATTTAATTTCAAATGATTAAAGTCCTTGTAGAAACAAGAATTTCACTCGCTTCTTTTTTGAATTATTAAAATTTCCTAGAGCATATTGTAATGAAGTAGCTAGTGAAAACTTATACCTAATTAATTAAAAAATTTGAACCGTCTAAACGATTAGTGCCATCAAAATGCACATAGTAGATAATATTTACTTATATATTTAACTAAATAAATTAATAATAATTCAAGTTTGTTACTTTACAGAAAGAAAAAACATTTCGGCGGTATCTAGATGGATTGGTTTCGCGCGCAATGCTTGAATCAGAGTTGAAAGCTACTAAAGCTACATCATTAATTGATCGCCCAAGTAAAACTTCCGTTAAGGTTAACCTACCTATATATAAAAAAATCATTTGAAAAATATAATAATTTACATTAGACTTAAAGCCAACCTAACTATTCATTCAAATTATAGATTTCTCGACCTTACGATAATCAAGAAACATTAAAGGCAAACTTCTATAACCTCAGAAGGATTTCAGATCACACCGTTCTTATAAAATGGAATATTCCACATGATATTTCAGAAGTTCAGGGCTATGAGGTATGTATTCTATTAAATTGTTCCTACGTGATGCACACGTCACACACGAAAAACAAATGGAAAAGTATTTATAATAATATATTTATATTATATCTTAATCAAATACGATAAAAAACTTATCGTAAATCTCATTTCTCTTACTTTTATATTTATAGCTAAACTCTAAGAGCTAGCGCGCACGAGCAACTTTGTCTCCGCAACTATTTTGTCTCTCCCATCAATTTGTATGGGGAGTTGCGTCGCTACGTGCGCGCACTTTCATACTAGCCCATGGGTGGAGAGACAAAATAGTTGCGGAGACAAAATAGTTGCGTAGACAAAATAGTTGCGGAGACAAAGTTGCTCGTGCGCGCTAGCTCTAATAATATTTTTTCCCAGTACACCACTTTCTTATCAATATTTTTTTCTTTAGTTGCAGGTTGACGGTCGCGCAGTACAAAAGATTTTTAATCCTACTCGCTCCATAGCTGTCATTACTTGTCTACCACACTGTGATAAAGTCTTGATCTCTATTCGAACGCTAACAAGAAACGAAACATGTAATCCTATTAGCACTACTGTGTACCATCCACGAATTAAATGAAAATAATATTTTTTACCTCTACCTAGTGTGCGATAGTTCCAAATCCTCCTGTTTCAATAAAAAAGTAACAACAATTAAATTGCTTTTTATTTAATTATGCACTTAGTTACTTGAGAGAAGTGGTTAGCATTGAATGTAAAATAATTTTATGGAGCCTCCTACAAAAGGATTATAGGTCCTAGGTAGAAAACACTTCCGAAAAGGAAATAAATTAACAAAGGTAAACCTTTGTAATATAAATATTTCAATCTTGTGTAATATATAAATATTACAAGATAATTAGTTTGAGAAATATAGCAAGGTCTAGAAAAATAATAGGGATAGTTACTAAACACATACATAAATCAAAAATAATTTGGGCACTACTTCCGGGTCTTCTGATATAACCACAGATAGCGTTAGCTACTATTAATTATTCTGTGCCACAGATATAACTTTAAAAATATGAAATTTCAATAATTTTGTTTGAAAAAGTTTTAAACAGTACCTAAATTTGGCATTGTCAGTTTTTATTAAATTTCAAAATCATTTGATTTTGTCAGATTTTGTCAATTCACAAATTGTCAAGATGGTCTAAAATGTTTGGGAAAAAATTTTTGTTTTCAAAATGTATCGAAATCAACGCAAGCTCCACCGAAATCCAAGAAATGATGTCAGCTATAAAATAAAAGATAGAAATAACGAAGTTGAAGAAGTATATCCGCCTAAATCAAAAAGAAATTATTTTAAGATGGACAAACCTATGACGAACAGGTGTTGCAATATTTCCCCAGAGTCAAAAGACGCAGGATTGTGTACGGAAACTGTACAAGAACAGGTAAAGTTGATTAAATTTGAAGCAATTGCGTATAAAAACAGAGTCAAGTCTATTAAATCTTAAAAATTTTCAGTACCAAAATATTTTATTAGAACAATATGGCTTTGATCCCCTGATGTCTGACCCGCTAGAGCAGATTAAGGAATTAAAAAAAGTTCTCTGTGGGAGTTCACCTAAGATTGAACACGGTTCTCAATATGATCCAATGCAAGATATTAAACCGTTATTAGCTGAAGCGGAATGCGGTTATGAGTGGCAAGATATTGATAATGCGGATGATATTGACCAGTTTTTAATAATGGACAAAGAGAGTAAGTAATCTCATAGATCTCGAGGGTACTTTCGAGAATGTTTGTATTGCAGAGCTATTTACTACGAGAAGTAAATTTGTAGAGAATTTGTCTTAACGTAAAACTTTCTTTCTGACAGAAGCATACTCTATCCAAGATATAGAAATTACTGAGATTCCAAACTTAAAGGTTATAGCAGAAAAGTTTTTAAAATATAAAAAGGATAACATTGAAGTAAGAAAACTAGAAGAGAAAATTGTATGTCTTGAATACGACGTTTATAAAAAAGTAAATGACCTCGAAACATTCGCTAAACCAGTTCAAAAATTACGAGTTTATTTTTCGGTAAAACTAAATGAACAGAAAGGTAAATAATATTATAATAACTATTGTATGTAATGCTTGCATAAAAAAGAATATTTGGATTCATAGTTATGAAAAACCGTTAATATTTTCATGTTCTGTTAACAATTAAATTTTCAGACGCTAATGCCAGAATTCCATCATCGGTTAAAGTTAAATACAATATCCATAATGACGATTTGAACAAAATGAACGACAAAGAAGTAGAAATCATAGATGGAAAAATATCAGATAATCGTCCATACTTAGAAGATCTTAAGAAGATACTCAATCGTAAACAAGCTATTTTTGAAAAGAAGAGAAAAACAAAATTAGACCTTACCTCTTTATATGAAATAGCAAAAAGAGATGTCACTGCTTTAGATGGAGATTACTCTAATACAAATTTCTTATCAAAAGCGGAATTGGAGGAAATCAAAGATTTAATTAAAAATAAATGCGCATCTAGTATACACGGCATAAGCCGCCGAACGTTAAAGAGTGAGAAAGAAGACGATTTAAAGAGAGAAAAGACCATTGATGTGATATCTGAAAGTATTTTTACTGAATTGTTAAGGAACATTGAGAAGTAAAAAATTGAATATCGAAAATATATTTATTAAAAAAACATCAACAACTATAACAAGATTTTTTAACAATGTATAAACTATATTTTTAAATTATGTACCTTTCTTGTAAATTAAATTTCTTAACTTGATCCGTTTTCTACTTTTCCAGTTTCGGGATTGAAAGCTGGATCCAATCCTAATTTCTTCATTTCTACCGCCATTTCAAATAAATAGTCATAGCATTCAGTCCTGCAAAATTATTAATAATTTAACTAAAAATTATTTTAATAATAAAAATCTAGAAGCAATTGTAAAAAATAATAATTAAGCAGTGTACAGTAAAATTTAGAATGTAAATTAATAACTCAGGATAGAAAATCTATTGTGTCGTGGACCGATCGGGCCACTTGGGGCTCAATGGGTTAAAAGAAAAAGCAATAAAATCAGTATATCTTACATGGTCTTTGCTTGTTGCCATGTATCACCCCACACATACACGCCATGCCGTCTGACAAGAACCGCACTTGTACCAGGATACTTTTCTAACGCCTCTCCTAGACTGCCTGCAAGATCTTTTTCAAAAGGAGTATTCTCTATAATAGGAACTACGAGTTTCTCATCGAAGCGTAGATAGCGTCTCAATTTGGCGTCTTTTATACCCTGTAATGAAGAATTATCTGATGAATAAAATAAATTATTATTAGTGCAGCTTTAGTAATCATATTGTTTTTTTTATCTGACTTTACATGTTTAGTGTTTACTATCTCTACCAACAATATTTAATTTTATTGTTGGTAGATATAGTAAACATGTGACATAGGATTCCCAAAACCTCATAGAAAACACACTCACCAATACTTAGACATTCAAATTAATACTTAAGGGGCCGGCGGACGACAATTTTTCCATACAAACGTAATACCAAAATCATTTTCAGTTTGAGCATATTTCCACTTTATTGTGCTGTTATTCGGAATAAGACAGTATTTATCTAGGTTCCCAAATGATTTTTATTGCAAAATACTTAAATACAACGAATTGTAAACAATTTGTATTTCTCACATTTTTAAAGTATAAATGATATGTTTTCTACTCATCAATTCTGTATTAAAAACGGCAATATTCTTAATATAATGTAATTCGAAACATGGCTTATATTGTTAAGTTACACAATATGCAAAAAAAATTGGAAAAGTATCGAGTTTTCATTCATCATTTTTGGTATTACGGCACACATTCAAATTAATCACAAATTTCCATCGGTCGTCGTGCTGTCGCATTCAAGCGTGGGGCCGGCGGGAATTGTGCAACAGAGACAACAATATTCGAGCGTATTTTGACTTCGCTTCGAATTGCAGTTGCGAGCGGCCTCCGCCGGGTTCTTAATAGAAAGGTCTGCATCTTTTGAAACAATTGTATATGTTCTTTAAATATGTTAAGTATTATGTAGCAGTGAACTGATTTATGCCTTTACCTTAATCATTTCCTGATGAGTAATAACAAATTCCTTGTCATACAAAAGTGTGCATCTAACTGCGTGTGGTGAATGTGTATGGATAACAGCCCCTGCACCACGGTTTCGGTATGCTAGCATGAATAGTGGCGTACATTGACTTTTCTTCAATCTGAAATTTAAAATCACTTAAGTATTACATTTAGGACCGATTTTTCAATGCTTGGATAAAATTTATCCGTCCAATAAAGTATTACACGATAATATTAAAATGTCACGTAAACTGTCAAATACGGATTAAAATACGTTTTTAAAATGGTAGTTTTATACATTATTCGACAAATAATTTTTAACCAAGGATTGAAAAATCAGCCCTTATTCTAAGAAATAATTTATTTGAATAAATGTATGAATAACCTATTTAATTATTTTATTTATTTGTATCAACAAGAAGTATTTTTTTAAATATACTTTACTTAATAACTCCTTCACGCTATGAATAATCTTTATAGCAAGAGAGTAGCAATATTATTGTTTTAGTTTTTTCTACATAAGTCCAACAGATTTCTTCTTTCTTTAACATAGAATTATAATACAATATTAAAAAATGGTACTTACTTCTTTTCTGGAGGTGGCAGCTCTAAATCTTCATCGGTGATAGTCTGGACAAAAAGGTCATCAGGTTTCATTCTCTCTTTTTGCACTCCTGATGGTGCAATGTATATTTTATCCCTTAAAATGTTGCATATCAGTTTAGTAAAAAAACACATCTAAATAATTAATAATTAAGGTTATTTTTATTTAATTGCCTTTTACCTCTCAACTTGACGTCCATAGAAGTACAGTTTTACTATTAACTATACTATAAACCTCAATCTATACTAATATAAGAAAGCTGAAGAGTTTGTTTGTTTGTTTGAACGCGCTAATCTCAAGAACGACTGGTCAGGTTTGAAAAATTCTTTAGGTGTTGGATAGCCCATTTATTGAGGAAGGCTATATAATATCATCACGCTAAGACCAACAGAAGCGGAGCCACGCGGGTGAAACTGCAGTGCAGCTAAGAATTTTACATTGTAATGCAAGTAACAGAAATAATGAATTGATAAAGGTTACTAAGTCCTACCCTTCTTTAATAGAAATTCCACCTCCTGTTCCTGTAACCCATCCTAAGTGGTAGAATTGGGAGCATAGCTCTGGTATGAGATTTTTTGGGTGTTCCTGTAAAAGACTTGTTAATCGTTTCTTATTTGAATACAAGTTATTTTAAATATGTACTAATATAATTTCAAATACTTACAGGGCCTAGTTGAGACATCTTATTATATGAGATAACAATTACTTTAAGTTTTTACGAAATCACTTATCACTATATGTTATTCAAATTATTATAATTAAATTACGCTGTTCGCTATATATTTACAGCATTAGATATACCTACAAATAAGATAACTGATAAGAATATAGAATTAAGCACCAATTATCAAAATAAGAAAACATCAACAAACAAGATGAACGTCAAATGTCTATGTCAAAATATGTCAATGTCATTGTCACACAATTCCTTATTCTTTTTTTTAAATAATTTATTCATAACCATGGATACAAGTCCTTCAGTCGAATTCCTTATTCATTGATCGGGATTTGCCAAGTTGCCATTTGAATAGTTTTAAACACTTTAAAGCATAGTTTTAAAGTCTAAGCATACTTATGGCATGCATATAGACAGCGGGAACCAACTTTGTTACTTAATGTACCTATGGTCACTTTTATTGTTCAAAGTAGAAAACATATAATTTTTTCTAATATTTCAGTAATCTTTGATGTAAGAAAATATTTTCCAGGAGCATAGACTTATGTACAAACTCTGAAGATATTTTTGTCTAATAAAATTTCTGTCACAAAAGCAAACAATTTAAAGTTGCCAAAAATTTTCAAGTACAAGTAAACCAATTTTATAATTTTTTCATTAAAGTAATGGTAAAATTTTAAACTATTGTAACTAGTTGAATCACTACAATACAAATTATAACGATAAAAACAATATTTAATATTTTTTTATAAGGTACCTAAAATGTTATGTTGTTAAATTTGTCGTACATAAGAATAAGTGTGTAATCCATAAAAATAGATAACTGCATTATAATTAAAAGACTATAAGTTTGAATAATCTTCTAAACTTACATACAATTTTATGTTTGATCTAAATAACCATTTCGTTCCGTTTTGAAAATAGCGTGTTAAAGAGTAAATAAGATTAATAATTAATCTTTTTCAGACACAAAATGCCTGAAATCCCAGATTGCCTCGCTCGCAGATACAAAGCTCTAGACGAGTTAATAAGGGAACTTACTTCTGACAAGGTTGAAAATTCCAATATGGATTGCTCATCAAAGGATCCGGGTGTAAAATTGATGTGCGATTTTTGGAATATTCTCAAGGAGAATCCTGATTGCGATTTGACTGTAAGGATGTTTCATTAAAATAGGATTTTTTAATTATATATTATGACGTATTCAATGGGTTTCGTAACTTCGTTTAATTTGATCTTGTAGTATCTCCATTCTCCAATGCCTTATATTGTCTTTTGTAATAATAGTGACGTTGCGTTGTAGGTATAATTCATTTCTTTGAGTTTTCTTAATTATTCGTTATTCGTTCAAATATTAGTTGCAACGACGATTTTCTCTGATTTCATTGATAGTTATTTAATATTTATAGTTTAATTCCAGCACGAAGTCGAACAACGCATGGGTCTTAGCAGTAGCAGTAAAAGCACTGGGTTCTTTCATCCAAAGCGCGTGACATGTTACATGGCTGGTTGTTGCAACCGTGGCGGTGATGCAAATAAGGATCCCAATAAACAGAAAAGGTTCATTTATAACAGGTTTCATTCGTATACATTTGGATTCGGTCTCTGTCACGTCTAGAGTTTAGGATTATAGCTCGTTAGATCGTAGCGAATGGTCTGAATTTCAACTCCTTGCTTGGTACTTATTTAAGTACCAAAAATTTTCAAGTACAAATAAACCAATTTTATATTTTTTTCATTATAGTAATGGTAAAATTTTAAACTATTGTAACTAACTATTTAAATCACTACAATACAAATTATAACGATAAGATCATGCTCATGCATGCTCATTTGAGCAATCTATCGAAAATTTATTTCAACTCAAGTTTTGGTATTCTAAATCTTAAGTTGGAATTCTTTTTTGAGTGTTTTATTCGTTTTTACATTCTAATGGATATTTTGTATTATTATTTCTGTCTTTGAGTTTGCGTAATATACTCATCTCCTATTTTTTGTCTATAAATTATTAAATCGGGTTCGACGCATAATAGAGCCTACTGCCTACATTGCTTCAATGTTGGATTTAAGCAGAGTCAGTTATTAGAAAAAATATGCTAGAATATTAGGAGTAAACTTTCACACGTATATTAATTGTAACAGTTCCGACACGAGATCTTGCCAAAGATCCAATTCTCCGAGTACCACAAGTGACAGCTTGCCCCTCAGCAAGGTGTTGTGCAATTTAAAAGAAGTATGTATTTTTCATTATTGTTGTACCTAGGTGTAAACGTAATTTTTAATTTTAAGTAGGTACCTACGTATATGCATTTTTACGTGTGTAATGTTTTTTGATTATGGTCTCACACCTGCGTAACACCGCGCAGAAAAAATTCAATTATTATCGCATTCGTCAACAAATCGTAATCATAAGCTCTTGAATAGTATCATATAATAAAACAATAAAACAAAGTAATGTCACAGAATACATAGGTATAGTAGCTTAACCCTAAATGGTTATTAAGGTATGCTGGTAATGTTAAAAATTAAACCCAACAAAAATAACTACCAATGTAAAAATATGTAATTATTGATGTTATTTTAAAGGCTGCTTCATTTGAAAAGAAGTGTCAAGGTAAAGTTAATGACTTATTGGCAACTCAGAAGGAATTACAAGATCAAATAACACATTTGGAGCAACGTGAAAAAGAAGGCATACAAATGTTGAAACAGGCTGATTGTATGTGGTCTTGCATGGAACAATCCTATAAGAAAAAAGTAGCTGAATCTCTTGAGCGGCAAAAGACGCTTCTAAAGCAGGTAATGTAATTACATGATCTACTGGTCTTCTACAAATTTCAAAATTTATACGTGTACGATGCCTGGATCAAATAAAACTAATAATTAATAATATATTTTATTCGATTAAAGTTGAAAGAAATCGAAGAGAGTACTGAAAAATGGCGCAAGAATAAAAAAGATCTGGAATTTCAAATGGATAATATTACAAAATGTCATCAGGAGATTAAAGAAAAAATAACAGAAAAAAATGGCGATTTAAAATGTATGGATTTGGAAATCAGTGATTTTAAGAAACGAATAGAAAATAACAAGTCAGATATTGAAGCAACGAAAAAATCATTCGGTAGCAAGAGAAATGCGTCCGATGTAAGTTTTTTTTAGAATTATTACTATTAGTATTATATGTGTACCGACACATATTATTAACACCGTCGGCGCGCGGATATCGGTCTTCGCATGGATGGTTTATTTCTCCATTTTGAGTGACTCTGACAATGACATCTTATAAATATCTATTGGACCCAAATACGGCTAGGCCTGTAATTATACGCAACGTGTGTTCGCGGTTCTACAGAACAACGTCTATGGATAAAACTGAAAAATTAAGATTAATTTTTTTTCTACGTATTTTTCCAGGATAAAAAGTATCCTATTTTACGCCCAGGATAATAAGGTATTATACCAAGTTTCATCGAAATCGAACCGTTAGTTTTCACGTGATGTCTTCACATACAGACAGACAGACAGACAAAAAATTTTTTAATCACATATTTGGATTTGGTATCGATCCAGTAACACCCCCTGCTATTTATTTTTTCAATATTTTCAATGTACAGAATTGACCCTTCAACAGATTTATTATATGTATAGATTTAAAAAACGTTATACGTTTATGCATTAATTATACAGGCCAAAATAGCATATATTGCTAATGAGGTATCCAGAATTGAAAAGCAACTTAACGACGAACGGAAAAGAAAAAGTGACAAGGAAAAAGAAGGTAATACTTATATAAAAGAAGCACGTGAAGATTTACAAAAATTATGCAAAGTTTTATTACAAAAGAAACTCGAGAACGAAGATATGAAAGCAGAGGTGAGTTTTTTTATATTCAAATAATTGTTTTATATATTTCAGTAAATCATCATTAAGTAATACAAATATTCTAGAAAGAAGCTCTTCTATTGGAAATTGAAATGCTTAAACAAACGTGTGATCAATGCAGAGATAAGTGCAAAAATAAGCAGCAAGCTATTGAGGATGAAATTAAGTCAATTGACAACGAAATAGCTAATTTTAAAGTAAGATGTATTCGATGTCACGAATGCACGGACACAGTTGATTTTCGCAAACTGTGTACAGATTGTCCAAGGTGTGCTGAAGAACGACATTGCCTGCTAGAAGGTGACCATTGTAGTCCAGATCAAACCATGGATTGTGTGTGTACGGTGGTCAAACAGAAGTTTTTAGATAATGTATTTGATAATATGTACACTGTGCTTGAAAGGCAAACTAAAACCGGCCCTGGAAAAGCTGTAGCAGATGCGGTTTTGAATTGCCTCAAGAATAGCCGTAATGGGAAATTAAACGCGGAAACAAGAAAAATTTTACAAGATTTCATTTTGTGTACAGTTAAGAAAAATTTAAATTTGACAATCGTAGGTGGTGCTGTTAAAACCAGGTGTGAGGTAAATATGTCTTTCGCATGTAAACATAATTTAAACTATTTACTTATAACCATAATTATTAATTGAAATATTGCTTATCCCTGCAAATAGCTGGATCCGGATACGTACAAACAATTGATGTTGTGTTTAAAACAAATAAAAGCTACTAAAGCTCCTAAGGTGGATAAAGGGACACTTTCTAGAAAAGTTAGTTATATTTTAATTCTGTTTTAAAATTGAATTTATTTAAAAAATACTTCATGATGATTATCGAAATGTATGTATAGGAACCGTGCCATCGCTGGGGTTCAACGAGTGAATGTAACTGTCCTCGTGGTCCGAAAAATTGTATTTGCACGAGCAAAGCTCCGCCACCACCTAATGATCCAACACCGTGTCCACAAGATCCTGATGATATGAAGCCTGACTCGGTAAGCTTTGGTTTTAATTATTATAATGATTTTTTGGGGCACTAGCGCTAAATTATTTTTGACTGAGCTCTATTATGGACTTCTGCGGACTGCGTGTATGCCTTTATTAATATTATGCTCTCCTTTATATAAAGTGTATTCTCCGTTGTAGGGTGAAGTGGTCATGTGTCCACATAAAGATTCGACACCGTGTGGTCCAGATTGCGCCATGCACGCTCCGGACCGCGTGGCGGCTGAAGTTGCTGCTTGGAAACCTAGTCCATGTCAAGGTTTGTAGGAAACTGCAAAGTTATACTAATAAATGTGATTATACAGGGTGTCCCAGCAACGGTATACTAAGCCCCAAGGAGGTTATAGTTTTGCATACGCTGAGTACGTAAAAAATACTTATAAAATTCCAGACGAATTTTTTTGACAAATAGATGAATTTTTAAAACTGTATGTGTACACCCCTTACAAGCAACCCGCTCAACTTTGCCACCCGCACGTGAGCTATCGTTTAATATTATGTTTTCATAGACAAAATGCTCACATTAGCGAAGCGGTATATGCCGGCTGCACGAAGCTAGAGACGAAAACATGGATTTTAAGGAAAAATTAAGCAAAAATTTTTTGGCGTAATTTTTTTGTTTGAGTATTTTTTACGTGATCAGTGTATGCAAAACTACAAGTCCCTTCGCGCTTAGTATACCAATAGTGGGACACCCTGTATAGATAGGTAGGAATTTTAATATAGAGCAGATGTTTTAGTGAACCATTGCTCGTCAATCTTTATTGTTAACAATAAAATAAAAGCTTTGTAAAAGTTTTATCTGATAATCAGACTATAACTATAATTTAATTAATGATTACGACGTCCTAAATTTATTTTCTTAGCGCCATCATGCCAATTCAAGAATATGAGAGCTGCGCAATGCGTGTTGGGACCTGAGGCTCTATCTACGGTTTCTGAATCACGAGCCTATAGATCAGTAATTCCATTAATACCAAGCATGCAAGATTGCGACAAACAAGTAAATTTACCTCATTTACTACCTACTTATTTTTTTCATCGTTGTTACTGTTTTAAGATTATCGATATGTTTAAAATAACATATTTGTTTTAGGCAAATTGTCAATGCGGTAGCTTATCAAAAAGACCCTGCGATTGCCATAAAGGTAAGAATTTAAATTGTATTTAAAATAAACATTGATATGGGAGTACAAATATATGCTTATATTATATCACCTGGTATTTGAATAATTTTAGATATTAGAGGTGGTCCACGTGAAAGAATTATTGAAGAGGTAATGGGAAGATATACTGAAGTGACTCCTATTGAAAAAGTAAGTTACACAATGATAAGCAATGATTTGTTCAATTTCAAGTAATGGTCATTGTTTGGAGGTGTTTCTTGATAATCAAGTTGAATATTTAACACGTTATGATTGTTCGAATATTATCTAATACATATTATAAAGGCGAAAGTTTGTAAGGATGTATGGATGTATGGATGTATGGATGTATGGATGTATGGATGTTTGTTACTCTTTCACGTAAAAACTACTGAACCGATTACAATGAAATTTAGCACACATATAGAGGGTAACTTGGATTAACACATAGGATAGTTTTTATCCCGGAAATCCCACGGGAACGGGAACTATGCGGGTTTTCCTTTGCAAACGCGGGCGAAGCCGCGGGCGGAAATCTAGTTAAATTATAAAGAAACTAATGGTGTTTTTAATTCCAACCATTAATTTTGAACCCATTCAAATCAGAATGAACTATAATTTACTATTGACTATTTAAAATCAATTTATTAATGAAATGGTAAGGTAAGTTTATTTGAAATGGATAAAAGCAAGTTATAGCTATGAAAATTATTATTGCATAAGCTTTTTTTCTGTTTTCAGTTGTTTTGTACTCCCATATTAATATTTGAAGTATTTTTTATGCAAATTTTAATGATATACATCCATATAAAATAGTTTATAATTTTACAGATACAAAACAACTGAACGCAGATTGCATGAAAAAGTTTGATAAAGATACATCTACAAATCGATATGATAAATACGGAGAAAAAAAATGTTGCCGTAACAATATGAGACATGAAATAAAAACTGAAACTAAATATAAAGAAGAAAACAGTAAAAGTAATGTAGCAACTGAAACAAAAAGATATGAGAGTAGATTAGTCACAAAAGATGACCAAAGAATGCCCAGTAATTTAGAAATTATATTTGAAAAAGAGGAAAGTTCTCAATCATTCAATAATGATTTACGAACACTTAGTAGACAATATGGCACTGATTCAAGAGAATCAATTTCAAAAGACTCTAGTGTTAATAGCGTAAAAGTGACATGTAGTGAATGTGATGAACAAATACACGATTATGTACCGAAAATATCTAGATCAACATCGGGTAATATTATTATGGGATTGGATGAAAACTTAATTAAGTTTATAGAAGAGAAAACAAAAGAAAACCCTAACTTTTTTGCTACTTTGAAACAAGATAGATCAGGCTTGTATTATTTAGATTTTAGTTGCACAGAGGCAGATACTTGTTCAAAGAAGTTGAAAGTCAAAAGAACTCTATCTGGAAGTTTACTAATGGAAGTTATAAAAAAGGATCGTAACAAATCGTGTCTGAAAAAGTCAAATGATGAAAAAACAATACCTTCATCAAACTTAATGCAACAAGAACTAGATCCAAAACAATTACGTAGGACTATGCCAAATCTATTTTTGGATAAATGTATCAATAATTTAATCGACAATAAAAAAGATACATGTGCACATACAGATGGGGATCAATGTGACATACTATTTTGTAAAGCGGTATTGAAAGGTCTTTTGGTAGATATTAAGGAGCCTGTTATTTTAAGAAGAACTCAATCTGGAAATTATGATATAGTCATGAATAAAGAATTTGAAAATCAGTATAAAAATACTATTAAACAATATAATGGCGAAGAAAAAGATTCATGTGTTCGATTTTGTAAGGCAAATCCTCAACAATACATTATAAGCTTTGATAGGAGTGAAAAAGGTGACTACAAAGATGGATATTTAATTAAATCTGAATCTGGGAATCTTAAACTTATAACTTGCTGTGAGCTAGATCCTAAATATCGTAAAAAGGGATCTATTGTGTCGGCAAACATCTTAGAAAATATATTTAATTGCAGATTAAAAAACCGTACGGAATTAAATAAGCAAAAACTTCAAAGTAGATTAATAAAAGAAAAGAGTTGTAGTGACTCAAATATTTACAATAGATTTAAAATTGACTCTTTAATACAGCTGGGTATAGAATCGCCTCTTAAACTTCAACAAACGTCATCTGGATTATTTACTATAGTAATAGACAAGGAATTAAGGAAAAATTTTGCGAAAAATTTGAAAAGCTATCTATCTAATTCTTCAAAATGCGTCGTGCCTATAAAAAAAGATGAAAATGGTGAAATTGTAATAGTGTTGAATGGTGAATTAAATAATGAAGTTGAATATGGATCACTGACAATTTCTCCATCTGGAAATATATACATAAATTTAACAGACACCCCAACTAAAAATTCCATAGATGCATCCACTGATTTTACTTCTCATAATGAATTAAAATGGGAACAATTTATTGATGAAATACAAAATCCAATAGTTAAGGCAATTGCAACTACGTGTAATGCCAAAGAATACAGCTCGTGTGATATTAATAAATGCGTTTGTAGAAATATCCAATACAAATCTAAAACCTGGTTTATAAACGATAGTGATGTGAAAGATTCATTTACAGATAAAGAAATAAATAATAAGGATTTGAAAGTGTCATTAGGAAAATTACATGATATTAACAAGCCTAGACATATTGTTATAAAACCTTGTAATAAGGATTGTGAATTTGATGATCGGCGATGTCCCGTGGATGAAGCTGTCCATCAATATGCTGATAGATTTTGTCATGAACATGCAAACAGATACAATAATTTATCAAACGAATTGTTAGAAATTTCAAGTTTATGCAACCATTCAATCCGTGAAACTACACCAAACAAACAACAAAGTGATGGTATCAGTACAAGCATCCGAATAAAACCTGTGGAGAAACAAGTTAAATCTCAACACCAAAAAGAAATAATTTACGATTGGGATTCTATAGAATTTCTGCCGCATCAATTGCCACCTTTTCTAAAAGATTTTATGTAAATTTAGTGTAAGTGATGTACATTGTACATTAAAAATTGTAAAAAATTATAATTGACGACAAAAATATGAAAGTCTATTTGTATAGTGTATATTGTAGTTTATGAAAAATGTTACAATAAATTAAGTACGAGTGTTCTTGTTAGTTTCAATATTTTTCCAAAGGTTGAATGGCAAAAGTTCTGCGAACGACGTTAGCATTATCAGATCGTTGTAAAGCAAAATTTATGTTAGCATTTTTACTGGAATGGATCGTGATTTCCATTGTGCAAAACAATTTGTGTACCTCGTTTACATGAAAATTTGAGTCATAAACATTTTTCCTATTGGATTACGTGATTTACTTATAAAGTTACGAGAAAGTTTCAAATACTTGTAAGTTACTTTTTTAAGTATTATATTCGCAGTCTGAATTGAAAGAGACACGTGTGATAAGATATCAAATTTACTATTAATAATAAGACAGTATATACTATAGGTGGTATCAAAATATTTGAAGGAATAGTGGCTGCACTTGGGCATTTTGTATTAATTTAATTGAATTTGATATCATTTGTTGAACATTGCGATACTTTCAAGCGTAATTTAGGATATTATATTTTTTAATTATATTTATTTTAATTGAACATCTGTTAATTGAGGCACTAATTTGTCACAATTTAATAACATAAAATAAAGCGTTAAACCGCTGTAATTTTCTAGTCTTCTAGTTGTAATATCTTGGAAAATGGTCCAAGTTGTAGTTGCAGCTGGCAAGCTTTGCGACACGTGTGCATTATGCTACATGAATTCATAATGGAAAGAACTGAAATTTAAATTATCAGATACTTCTACCACGTTAACAGTCTTAGAAACGAAGTTAAGAAAATACATGCCTTGTGTTCAATTTAAATTAATCACGTCTGCTAAGAGTTGTTATTTTGAGAATTTATTTTTAAAACAATTACATAATATAGTATTATGTAGTAGCAACATTAGTAGTTACGAACGCAAAAAAGTACGATAAGTTACTCAAAACAAATATTATTCAAGTGAAAACTTCTTTAGCGGCGTTGAGCGCTTTTTCTGTAATGGGTACCTATAAAATCTTAAACTCGCGTCAGGACACGTGACCTGATCGAAAAAGCGTAAGACGGATGGATATCAAACATGCTCAACGTTAATAATCAAGTTTTCACTTCTGCCGACACTCCCGGAGTGCAACCCGTCTTTTTTTTATTTTGAAAAAAGGGATAAATGGTATCGAACTGAAATATTAGTTTCTTCAATTTCAAACATTCAATACAATCCGGTATGGTCTAGTGGCTAGGATACCTGGCTCTCACCCAGGAGGCTCGGGTTCGATTCCCGGTACCGGAATATATTTTTTATTTTTTTTAAATATTATAATATGCTAAATAAGTTGTTTATGTCGGCAAGTTTTGTTTTGCACGTCTTCAAATTGGCTTCAGAATAAATAGCAGCAAAAAAGCTAACAAAGTGATTTAGGTACTTTGGTCGCATTTTTTCAACGAGTTTCAACCCTCCCAACGCTGGTGACTGATTGATTAATGGCCAACTTGATCTATTTTGCGATGCTGTGGATGAGACAAACTTTTTCTTATCTTTTACACGAAACAAATTTTGAAATACGGTATGTACTGGTATTTTTAATGTTTACAGCTAGCTTACTTTGTAAAAGTGAAGAAGTTGGCAAATCAGATCTATAAAACATGCAATGTGCACATTATTTGTTACAGTTTAAATTGTTTTCAGTGTGCAAATTCATTTTACCTTCAATGAAAGAAAAAACGTCTTCTTCGAGATGTGGCTAAAACTTTTTCACCTAGAACAGGATTCTAGATTCTATCGTATAACAACTAACACAACAGCTGCCAAGTAGGATATTATAATTCAGAAATTCATATTTCAGTCATAATTAGCAATAATTTTTGCGTATAAATGTTAAAAAGCACAATCTAATAAAAAAATATTATGTTCCTTTATTTCCATGTTAAATTAAAGATAAAGACTCCATCCTGTGATTGTCAGATTATACGAGTAAAAGGAAAGTTTCATACATCAAGCGAATTAGTGGTTTAAGCTAGAGTTATACACATTTGTAACCTAGAAGCGCTCGTGAATAAAATATTACACCAACATTTAGCTAAAGTACTCCCGTGGGATGGCGGGGCTTTGATAGCATTCAAAGACACTGACTGATAAATTTAGTGCAATTTGGAATTTAAATATGCATGATTAAACTATATAGTAGGAATGCAGCATATAACAAAATGATGGAAAACTTTTAAGTGTTTCAGATTTTTGCTTTAATAATCGACTGTCTCAAAAGCAGAGCTTTTTTATTATCTCTTTATGTATTTGTAATTCCTTTCCACGCATAATAATATTATACCTATAAGCTAGCAATGCCATTAATGTCTCTATAAATGTAGACGTATTATATCTATCGTATATAAAGCTTGAAAGTGTCGTTACAATCTCTTAATTGCAAGAGTGATTAGATACAGTCACATCGATAAAAGTAAATTATGCATATGTGGCTCTCAAATTATATCTGCAATTTTCTCCATTGATTTTAAAAGGATTAGGAGCGATTAAAATTTTTAGAGACTCATCATGATTTTTATAAAAATAGAGTTTTTAACAGGATAAATTTTTAGATAAATATATTATGATTTACTTAATAATAAATTGATTGCACTTAATATAAAATTCAAAAGTCACTAAAAGAAATAAAGTTTGTAACACGAACGACACTCTTGCGTTTTGTGATTTCGCCAAGATTCCGCACATAAAAAGGAATGACACTAGAACAATAAAGTTGGAACACTCAAGGAAGGTAAACCGAGTGAGGACTATGGTTAATGTAATGGATGGCATTAATTATTGTTGTTTATGTTTATTATTTCCTTGTATTAGTTTAGTTTAGGCTGGTCATGTTGTTTTATACTATACTTATAATTTATAATGTAAAAATACATTTTATAATAGCGTTTTAATAAAAGTGTTAATATTGTGTTCAATTATTTGTTTTGTTCCGAGATGTTACTTCTACTGCAGAGTGCAGTTTACGGTTACTGTTACTGCAGTTACATGAATCAAATTTACTCATATTATCAATTCAATTCCTAAACCTAGCTAAAATGTTAACTATACTGTAAACGGAATACATTTAAAACCTAGCATAATATTGAAATAAGCGCATTTGAGGAGATTTTTCTCGATTTAGAACAATCAATCAGTGGCGCGTCGGCGAGAATCAATCACGCTGAGACGCGCGGAAACTCGTCTAATGTAATGTGTTGGAAAATTGAAAACTTCCACTGCAATGTTCTAAGGTTTTTCGGTTGTTTTATGTGTTGGAGAAGTGATCAACATAAATGTAATGCTGCATAAAAATAAAATATAAATTTTATATTTAAATAATGAACCTACTTTGGCGTACCTACAGTTAGTTTTGAAAGGCTTTCAAAGCATCTAATAATATAGAAATACCAACACAATTGTATTTTTTTATTTCAGTATTGTGAATTTTTCTATCTAGGTACAAAGTTGCAAAACCAGTGAAGCACACGTGCTGTTAGCAAAACAATATTCTCCAACATGCAGAGATTTAGGTGGAATATCGTAGTCAATATTCCTCTAAAACAATGATAGCAAACCATTCGTAGTCACATCCCGAACAAGAAACCGCAATAACCCCTACGTGCCTTTGGAAACCTTTCCCTTATTCGTGTTGGCACGAAACTTTGCTGCAAAATCATTTCAATACTGAAATAGTGTAACATCATAACGCGATTCTTTATGGTAGTTACTTGGGTAACCGTATATGAAGTCATCAAGGAAAGTAATTTTTTAC
The DNA here is from genome assembly GCF_061535395.1 of Colias eurytheme. Lineage (NCBI taxonomy): Eukaryota > Metazoa > Arthropoda > Insecta > Lepidoptera > Pieridae > Colias > Colias eurytheme. Next base: position 4,176,732 of record NC_142993.1, on the reverse strand, counting down.
GCAAGTTATATGGTTCTGTTTCGGTGTGAAGGATGTCTATTTCGACAGGTTTGCGTGAAACATGAGACTTTACCTATTTAGTATGTAACTCGTGGAGAGACACTCAATTGATGTTTCCGATTGAGTGAACAAGGTATCTATAAAGGGTGGTTAATAGAAAAAGCCTACTACTGTTGTGAAGGGTTCACGGATGTAAACGCTTCAGAACTTTTATAGTCAAGTTACTTGAATATTAATTGTTTCTATAGAAAATTACTACACTATAGATAAGTTGAAAAGTATAAAAGAAGCCAGCTTAATATATTTTAGATTAAAAAAAGCTACTGCGCTAATTATACACATTATAGTTAGTAGGTATGTTGTTCTAGACTTTAGGACTTTATATTTTATCCATGTAGGTAACCCATATCAGCTTATGTATCTTTACGGACCAAATGTGAAGAGGCGATCGAAATGCTTAATAATTTAAAGCATACAGTGCCAATAGAAACACAAAATGTTTACTCTTGGGCGATCTCCGCAGAGCACTGGTAAAAACAACTCCATATAGATGAAAGGAGGCTAGGAATCGAATCACATACTCCTTGATTTCGTGAAGATCACGCACCGAATACAAATTAGGAGGTGTCCTGCCATCGGTTGGATGTTGTTAACATTTTACTATCCCCCTCCGAGTAATCGAAAAATACGCCGCTATCGCACAATTTTATTACAAACACAGCGCAAGTAACTTGATATCCAACGAAAATGAGAAACGGTCAGAACATGATATGGGTAAATACTTCTTATAAATTATGACGGGCTCAGAAAGTCTAGTTGAAATTTACTTCACCGTGTTTTCCATTTATTTAGAAAAATAATATTTAGGACATAATATACAATCCTGATAATCACGGTTTAAGAGTGAAGAGTTGATCGCGTTACTTCACGATAGTATCTTGAGTGACGCAGTGACATGGCGTTTCTTTTTTTAGCGAATTTATGACTCGCCGTACCTTCATAAAACCCTTACAATGTAAGCAACACTCTGTCATTTACCATTTAATTTAAAACTTTAGACGGCCCCAATCTCGCCAATATAGCAATTTCATAGTCTTTCACACTGACCGCTATAAAGCTCCTTTTTACGACGTCTGGGGCTTATAAATGTATATGGCAACACTCGGGTTTATTGTGCATATGTTACATGTTATTCCGCTTAAGTCACATTACAGTAATTTATATAATAGGAGACAGGATAATTTCTAATTGTGGATTTGTACTTCTCTACATTACTTTAGTCACGTCAGTAGATATAGTTATAATACAATAACCATAAATGTTTTTCCGTGAATTATTAAATAAAACAAATAAGACCCTTTACATGTTTTAATATTTAATTAAATACAATATCAAAACTTAAACACTACACAAACAAAATCACCATTCAAAATAATCGATATGGGCACAAGAGTTGATGTTCCCGCAGTGTGTTCTGTCCTTTAGAGATGGACAGTCCCTGCCTTTCCCTCGAGCCTGCCTGAGGATACTTCTTGTACGGAACTTGTCCCCAAAGCCGCAGGTCACGGAACATGGCGACCATTCGCTCCATTCCGAAACTAGGCAGTCGTCAGCTGAAACATGTTCATTCGTTCACTATTTCTTGCTACGATTTATTCCATTGGACTTTGGGCGAATACGAGCTTCATATAAAATGAAAGGAGAAATGCATATAACATAGTTCATTTACTTGAAATTAAATAAATAGTTAATTTAATTGCTTTGAGCTTTGGGTCTTGTTATCTATTAATAGGTATTAAAAAGGTGTAGTCACTTTTCGAAATTCAGTAAATGTCCTTGTAATGTCACTATTCACTAAGTAATGTGTTGTGTGATAGATAGTTACTCATTTCGTAAATAAGTTGTTTAAGATGATGAAAAGATAATAAAAAATATATATTAAAAGTATTTTGACAAATCATTGAGGATTTGTTAAATACATAAAAATAGGACTCTATTTAGTTTGCTATTAAAAATACTAACGTTGTATTTTATTAACAGCGTGATGCAAGCGAGATCTGAAATGCCTAGGCAGATGTTTGCCAAGACCTAATTTCTTTCCATGTGCTACGGCAAGTACGACGTCATCCATATTTTTAAGCTCACTGTCAAACTCTTTCTCCGTTGTCGTTCTGCAAGAAATACATAAAATTAAAATTATATAAAAACTAGAGGTCCGCCCCGGCTTCGCCCGTGGTACATATTTCGCAATAAAAGGTAGCCTATGTCCTTTCGGGTATCAAAATATCTCCATACCAAATTTCATGCAAATTGGTTCAGTAGTTTAGGCGTGATTGAGTAACAGACAGACAGACAGAGTTACTTTCGCATTTATAATATTAGTATGGATAATGGTTATGTACTCCCACATAATCTATAATACTCATAAAATAAAGAGGTAAAACAACAAAATTGACAATTGGTTTATGGGAACTTCATTAACCTCCGAACCGATTCTGAAAAGATGTTAACCACTCAAATAATTGTATTCTTAAATAAGCTTAAATAACACATGCTACTTTTTTTAGCTTTTATCCTATCAATCTGAGTGGAGACGGCGCAACTGTATATATAAGATAGTAAAAAATTCTCTACATCTTTGTACACAAAAAGTATTTTTAAGAAACTTATATGAATTGCGTTGTTGTTTTTTTGCTCTAGATACGTATCTCCTCAAAATAAATCGCCTTTTTGTCGCCTACTAAATATAATTTATCTTGGAAAACAATGAAGAATAAACAAGATGTTATTGTTGAATGTAGCTAAAAGTAAATTTAAGAGTCGTTTAATGATAACACATTTTTTATACGGTACACTTTAACTGACTATGATAAAATGCACTGTAGCATGTAATTAATACTTAATAATGGTTATTCACCATCTATAAAATAACTTAAATAAATTATATCCTTGTGAACTAGGAATAAGTATAACATAATCCTTCGCCATTGAGGCGTCTACGGTGCGATTAGTATGATTCCACTATTATTCTTGGGAAATAAAAGCTGTTATAAAGGAAAAAGGGAAAACACTCACGTAACAGGCGATCTTGTAACCACGACCACATTATTGTCGGGAACGTTCGACCTCGGGGTGCCAACGGGGACCTCTTCCAAATCCTTCAATTGTTCCATGTAACTTTTAGTTGTAAATTCCCTGAACTCTTCAAGAAGATTAACTTTTCGACGCGGCAAACCCTTCTTTTTGTCTTTTAACTTGAGGCTCACTAAGAGTTCTTTTCGTGCTAAGTCGTTCAGTTCTTTTGTGGAATATTCCTTTACCTGGAAATTTTACGGCGTTTTTAATCCTATAATTTTTAATGCGGAAAGTAAGCAAAGAGATGTGGTAATTGGAATGAATGAAATTCTTCGTTTCTTTAGGTAAGGTTTTCGCTAGCTGAGTATGATGAATTTTATTTTGAGATTTCGGTATGGTAATTAATTATATTATAATACGTTATTTCAGCAAATATTTTTTAAAGGAATAGGTACTTTAAGAAAATATAGTCTTTATTACTTATAATTTGTTTATAGGAAAACTAGCAACAATATTTAATTAAAACGTTAGTCAATGTGATGACTACATTAACGAGTAATTATTATTTAGTGTAATACATCCTATGGATATAATACCGGCATAATATAACAACAATGGATAATTAATCAATAATTTATTTATGCATTTAGTTTCACATATCTTTAATATAATGAACGAGAACCACTCCATATAATCCTATTAGTCAGCCCGCATTCTCGAGTGTTATCGAATTATGTATTAGCTATTGGAAACATTATCTTTATCATGTATTTATATCTTTGAATATATACCTTAGAATAGCTTAAGGGTGCTATAACAGATTTTTAACAAAAACCGCTATTTTACGGTACAATTTTAACTCAAAGCACTTACACGTGAGAACAAAGTAATATCTTAATTTAAAGATAATATATTCAGTTCTACGATCATCTTATAAAAATTGTACGACGTCATACAAAATTGTCACTGAAATACGATTTTCCCAGCACAATGATCGCATAAAATGCAAAAAAATGGGGTCTAAACCGGTACACTTTTAAGAAAATTAAAAGCCTAATCTATCTTCTTACCTATAAATTATTGAGGGATATATAGTCCTTTATAGATTGTGATAATTTTTTTGTATCTAAATCAAAATTTTATTTCAATTATAAGCTAAATTAAAAATACTTGTCGATTTCTTCATACATTTTGCTCTCGCGGGTCGTCAGACCGCGCTCAGAAGCGCTCTTGGAAGGACGGGTGTATCGCTCCTCGTCCCAAAAATAAAAACGAATTAGAAAAAGATTATTGTGCGTATACTGTCGTTTTCGTGATTTGAAATATTTGATACTTTATAAGAGTAAACTGTATAAGTTTCATATTCCAGTTATTTGTAATTTAAAATTATGTTTTAAAAATTATGTTGACTGAGATCCTCTTTTTTTTATGGGTTGTTGAACGGATTGGTGGGGTAAAGCAATTTGACAAAACTTAAATCCAAAATGGCGCCGACGAAAATTTGCCATCTTTTCGTCATGGGTGTCATTTTCATGGTTTTTGGGGTAGCTATTAACCAATATGAGGTCAAAAATAAAATCCAAGATGGCGCCGACGAAAATTTTACATCTTTTCATCATGGGTGTCATTTTCATGGTTTTTGGGGTAGCTATTAACTAATATGAGGTCAAAACTAAAATCCAAGATGGCGCCGACGAAAATTTTACATCTTTTCGTCATGGGTGTCATTTTCATGGTTTTTGGGGTAGCTATTAACCAATATGAGGTCAAAAATAAAATCCAAGATGGCGCCGACGAAAATTTTACATCTTTCCGTGATGGGTGTCATTTTCATGGTTTTTGGGGTGGATATTACGCAATATGAGGTCAGAACTAAAATCCAAGATGGCGCCGGTGAAAATTTGACATCTTTTCGTCATGGGTGTCATTTTCATGGTTTTTGGGGTAGCTATTAACTAATATGAGGTCAAAACTAAAATCCAAGATGGCGCCGACGAAAATTTTACATCTTTTTGTCATGGGTGTCATTTTCATGGTTTTTGGGGTAGCTATTAACCAATATGAGGTCAAAAATAAAATCCAAGATGGCGCCGACGAAAATTTTACATCTTTTCGTCATGGGTGTCATTTTCATGGTTTTTGGGGTAGCTATTAACAAATATGAGGTCAAAAATAAAATCCAAGATGGCGCCGACGAAAATCTTTGTTATTTTATTTTAGTTTACTTCTTTATTATTAAGAAAATTACACCTATGACGAAACGATGTCAAATTTTCGTCGGCGCCATCTTGGATTTTGGTTTTAACCTCATATTCGTTAATAGCTACCCCAAAAACCATGAAAATGACACCCATCACGAAAAAAGTCAAATTTTCGTCGGCGCCATCTTGGATTTTGGTTTTAACCTCATATTCGTTAATAGCTACCCCAAAAACCATGAAAATGACACCCATCACGAAAAAAGTCAAATTTTCGTCGGCGCCATCTTGGATTTTAGTTTTGAATTGTATACAATGCCGGATTTAATACAGTGCCGGTAACATCATATGTATGATAATAATTCTACATTTCTTAAAAAGCTTTGATATTGTATACAATTCATAGATTATTATTCAATGAAATAATGATGTAAAATAGTCACACTTTTTTAAGTTGTTTGAATATACTAACATACTTATTAGGATCGTACCTACTAATAAAAGTAACAAAATGAATTTTTAAAGTTCCTAGTAATCTTCTGGAATCAATTTCAATAAAAATACATAATATCAAAAATTAAAAATAATATCAAGTATGAAGATGGTCTATAAAATGGAATGCGCTATGTTTACGTGAGCGTGATATTGCCGCGAACAAAGTTACGTCGTTAGATACCTAAATTTGAGTAACGCAGATTTGTGACAGCGTCCTTAAGCTTTCCTGAAAAACAAACTACGATTATATTTCGATTATCTCTCTTGAGCACAAAAAATAATGATTGATAGAGCAACCCATTCATGTTAAAGATTATAAATTTAATTTATATTTTTTAGATACAATTTTAAGTATAATATTCTTATTTATTGCAATCCGCCATAATGGTTATTGCAAAAACACACCATCTATTCTAATAAAAATTACCTTATTAAACTCCACTTTAGCTATCGTAGGCAGTTCCTTCAAGCCAGGATAATAGAAACCAGCGGCTGGATGGTTCGGCTGGCGAGGGCCGTGCTTCGCCACGGGCTCTGGGGGGGAGGTTTCCCAGCGGGGCGCCGTGAATGTTAGCCCGCTTGCTGCTCCCGCGTCTAACGGTCGGAGCTGAAGAAATTGTAACCAGGTCACAACTCACAAATAATATAGAAAATATAATATGTACTAAACAAAGTATTGCTTTTATAAATCCTGTTTATATTTTTTGTTAAAAGCGTGTTAAGGATCTGAATGCGTGGGAACCTTGTTTTTTTGATTCAGGATTTGAGTGGACGGTCTTAAGTTGGTTGAAGCGATTTCATAAGTATATACTACGTAGCTACATCAGCTTTCATATTATAAAGGTGAACTTTAAATTTCCATAGTTTAGGTTATGAGCAATAAATAAACAATAGAGTGCTAAGTCAGAAAAGAGCAAATTCGTATTAAAATCATGAAAATAAGCACTACGTTTTAGAAGACACTTCGAAATTTTAAATATAATGTTTAGTGATGAAATAAACTACCTACAATTGAAAACACAATTTTCGAGCAAATCTTACAAGAATTTACAATCGTATATTGTAGAAAATAGCACTTACGTCGAGGGTTATCTGATCAACCCAAGAGTTATCCACGCAGAGATCAAGGCTGTCGACGCCGACGAACCAATCCGGTGATGGTATCAGGCGGCATATCATTGAAACCTGTGTGGAGAAATATATAGTTACTTTTATATGTAAAATCAATTTCTGTGCTTTTGTCTCGCTAAACATCGAAAATATAATTAAGCTTCAATAAAGCTTTAGCTGTTTGAAAATAAATGAACGTTAGTAAACAATAAGAGGGTAACGAAAAATATGTTTCACAAAATGTAAGTACGAACTTCACTGGATCATCTATTATAATATAATATTATGGATAAATCAAATCTAAATAGACATAGCGCTGTTGCCTGTTTGTATGGTAATTGATACAAGTTCATTAATATCAATAGCTACAACGTCATGCACTTACGAATAATTAATACACTAGATATTAATTACAATCTTATATTCTAAATAATAAGGAAATTTATAGATTGAAGGCATAACATGTGAAAAATTTTTAATACATTAATTTATGAATAAAAAGCTTAACAATAAACTGATATGACTTGCAATGCCTTAATAATTTCTACGTATACTCAAAAAAAAATCTTTTTAATCTTTCTTACCATACTATGAACGCCATCAACAAACACCATGTTACTGGTCTCCCCTGTACCAGCTCCCACAGCTGAAGCAGAGAACTGATCATACACGCTGGCATCATCATCCCCTTCCTGGACCAGAGCATCTAGCTTCCCGAATTGGGCAAAGTTTCGAACCGTCTGTCTGGCTACTTCACCGACGTGGTACAATTTGTAGGAAGAGTTGTGGGATTGACCTGGAATTTAATATAATAAATAACTAAATAGTTGAGTGGTTCATTTCAATAAAAATATTATACCGGGATCGGATTGTACCTGACAAAATCTACCTATACAGTCTTTTCAATAAAAAAAAACGGCGTTCGAGACTTGAGAAACTCTATGTCCTTACAAAGGCATATAATTTAAATAAATACGGATTGCTAACTAGGCTAAATAATTGTAACAAACATAGCGTAGAATATGCAACTGCAGATTACTAAACTACTACATGTATAAAGTAAGAATAACTAACTAATAGGAAAGACTATGATCACAAAAATGCTCTTAAAGTTTCTATTCTTTAAAAATGTCTCGTTATACACAAAAAACATATGAAACTAAACATCGATACGGAAATATTTATTTTATTTTTATTCTCATTCCACGCAAATTTTTTGTGTCGCGCATAATATAGCGTATTTTTGCGTCAAAAGCGACAACACGAATTTAAACTCTGTAAATTACCTGTTTTGTTTGACTGAATTCTTTACAAATATTTCTCCTATTCTCTATATTAAATGTATAAAAATATACGAAACAAATATATTTCATTAATTTCTTTTAATTTATATCTAATATAAAAAGTAATACCTATCCTAAACTAGATAATATTAGTTAATTATTTATTAACGACGAACGGTTTGTATGTTTGTTACTTAGCTTGAAAAATCAATTGAATTGGATTTTATTCGACTTTTCTTCGAATTCGAAGATTTTTTTCTCATGAATATTAAAAAGTCACATAGTTACTTTTAAGTAAATTATTAATTTTATATAATTTACTTTCCTTATATCAAAGAGGATGCAATTTTTTGTTTATCAATATTTTTATTAAATTTACAAAATACAGTATCTACTTATTAGTATTACACAGCGTGAACTATTAAAATATGTCTATGAATTACGAAAAAAATGTAGGTAATATATTTGTATATATATCATTTAAAACATATTCCAAATAAGTATGTACATAAATATTTTTAGAATATACTTTTCCATCTCTAAGACAAATAATTTAAGAAAACAACTCAGATAATATCGTATTTTTGTGCTACGTAAAACATGTGAGGCGTAACGTACAAATAAATATTAGGTAAAAAGAAAACCGATAACAATTTTCCCTTTGTCTAAAGGTTGTTGAGGACAAATAAATATATCTTTATCTGATTGAATCGCCTCAATGCCGCGAAATGTCACTTAGCTGAAAGATAAAAGGAAAACTTATCCGTCTCCAGTTTCCGACCTCTTATTGTGTTTTTGATTGTTCTAATTACAAGAGAAAAGTTTTGACGACGGAAAAATATGCTCCCATTTCTAACGGATGTTTTAGAAATGCTATGTTTTAGTATTGTCCCACTTTGAATAATCTATTTATAAGCACATGCACATGCCGCAACACAAAATGGACGCACCAAAAACTGCAGACCATTGCGCTTTCGGCCGATGCAACGGATAATCTTTTGGGAATGTTTCCTCGCTCCACAAAAACTTCACTGTCACTTTATAGACTGCCATGTCAACATCACAACCGGCACAATAGTTTACAATAAAAAACAAGATGGCCGCCACTTGCAGCCGGGCAATCATCGTGAATGGACGTATTTACAAAAATTAGCACTGCTATTTATTTTAGAAAAAGAACGTTTTAATTTCACGGTTTCGTACACACTCAAATGTTTTGGCGGTGTTTTTAATTTTGTTCGTTTTCCGCGTGCGTGCAACGGCTCTGAAGAGAGATTGTGGACTTTTCTATTTTGAGTCCCCTTTACTGTCGGGACAGAAATAACCATTGGGCGACGATTCGTATTTGTGTAAGACAGTTTTCAGATGCGATTTAGTTATACATCATAAATAAATAAAATCTGAGCTATTCAATATTTTGAAATCTCTACAATTTTTATTTTTTTAAGTTATAATTTACAGCTGTAATAAATATGAAAATAATAAAAATGCTTACCCAGGTTTCTCAGATATCTTAAGAAAATATCTTTATCTAATAAATATTAGAGACCGCTTAACCCTACTCGAAATCCGGTAGTCGATTGATCGATCGTACACACTTGATTGAGATGTTTTGTTTGTGATCTAATAATGGTAAAAATAAGTATTATTTTATTTGGTCCCATGTCCTCTTGTCGGACAAATATAATTCACATCTGTTTCACTGATCGATTTTGTTATAAGGTGATATGTCTCATTTTTATATATTAGATTGATACTTTATTTTGTCTGGTGATCGAATATAGAGCACCTCGGTTTTACGATCACGCATTCAACACTTTAGTAGTTAAAAACCGCACCAGGTGTCAACCACTTCCGTACAAAAATTTAATGTGCTGTGTGACTTTTCCTGTTGTTTCCGAAAGTTTACTGTATGATTTTTTTTATTTTGATTTTTTTTAATTGATGTATGATTTTGACTTACTAAGGAGGCCCCAGATTTTATACGTTTTTCAAAATGATATTTCCAATATTCTGAAAATTATAAACAATAAATTAAGAAATTCGAAAAATCAATTACATGTACCAATATCTTTGATTGAAGGTGACATGAAGATTTTTGTACTATATTGCCGAAAAGCAGCGCGACGCGACGGTAGGATCGACCCATCACAACTCACACAAAATAGGAAATTTCAACCCGTCATACAACGATTAAAAGTAGCTACTGTGTATGGACCATCAATCACTAGCCGACCCGCGTCAGGGTCAGAATGATCCGTAGGTACAATATCTTTATTTCCCTCACATGTCTACGGTATAGGAAGATTTGATTAATATTATTCGTAATTTGAGATGGAATTTCTAAGTATTGTTGACACGCGAATCAGTTTCTATCTTAAATATAAAATTTAATTTGATTTTTCTCATTGATTTGATTATTTAGTTCGCAATTAAGTAGTTAAAAACTCAATGTATTGGAAGAAAATTTAATACCTATCGTAAATGTAGTATAGAGACGAACCGCATGATATGTGTGTCGAATGCGATATACCAATATAAATTTATATTAAAAAGTATTTTTAAGTCAAAATTTCAAATAACTCACAGCTTGTGGAGTCCGTTCGTTAATATTAAAAAACTTTCAAGATGCGGCATCTCACTGGAATTTTATGATTCAAAATGAAAATTCTGAATAACTTTATCAATTTTTACTTTAAACTTATTTAACTGTAAATATTTAAGGTTGACTAATCTTGTTAATTCTTATATTTTATAACAAGTCGTGAAAAGAACGATGTTCAAACGTTTTAGGTAATAAATATGAACATAGGCAAAGCAGGTGTGTGTTTAAGTAACTGCTACTCCTTTTTCTTGTGATTTGTTAGATTTTATCTACAATTTATTAAACTACAATTACTACTGTATACAGAAAACTCTAGGTACTACCATGTATTTTGTAAGACATTAGTATAAATTAAATAACTAAAGTTGAATATAGAAGATGCGATGATGAGGCCGATTTTCGTATTATGGTGCACTTTCATACGCAATTTTGAAATGGTAGGTACTCGTTATAAGGCAGAGATAAAAAGAAAAGTAAAATAATATTGGCATGAAGGTTCCTGTAGGTATATTTCTGTGCTAATGCAATTCCACTGTCGCTTACACGATTACCTTGATTTGGCTACGTAATGCAAGAGCGACGCTGCAGTTTTGAGACATTTATACTAAATAAGAAAGATTCTGTGTTTTTTTTAAACATAAATTGTAAGTCCATATATAGATTAAAAATACTGTCTGAAATAAAAACACCGAATAACCAGTAAAATTAATTGATCAATGGAAGAGATGAGAAATGTGTGTGCTACGAGTATTTATTGGAGATATCAATGTATTTATAAATGTACCTATATATACGATATATATTGACGCCGCAGTTTATTTGTGAATTAAAGTGATCTTTCGTAATTTAATTATTTGCCCAACATTGCATTATACCACGACTCATAGGCATAATTGAAGCGGACTCAAAAAGGAGGGGCAATCAAATTCAACAAGCTGGATAATTTATTAGACATGGCGGTGACGCGAGGTAAGGGTTGATTGCAAAAATTAATTGACCACCGTATGCACAATAGTACAAAGAGTCGTTTACGTAAACATGAAATAATTGCCAATTAGTCGGCCCTATTGTATGGCAATTTGATGACGCGAACAGCTGCAGGCATTGATTAAATATTTAGGTACGGTTATCATTTTAGGCGCGGTCGGCTTATGAAAACTGCGTTTTTGGTTTTATTGTTTGTGAATTTAGTTTTTGTAAAACGTGTACGATTTTATTTTATAACTGTAGAATAGTGAATCTTAACTAATTGGTGAAACGATTTTGAATTTTATTTATTGGGTGTGATAGGAATTTATACAGTATCTATGGGGCTATAATCGCTATTGATCAATTTTAACGCTATTATTTAGAATCATCGGCATGTAAATTGCACTTTTGTGAAAATATTTTGATTTTTTTGACCGAATTTTTTTTATATGACACACTTGTCGATTATAACTTTCATTTGATAACAGCTATTATGCCAAAATATACAAAACAGATATCAATTTGTAGGTATTGGAACCATATTTTAAAATAATAAATATCACAAGCTTTTAGCTTCGATATTGATCATAATCAAAGTCAAACGTAAAAGCTATTAATTATGAACTATTCGGCAGAATGGGAAATTCATCATTCAAGCCTCAGTCATCTACGAGTGCCTACCTATTAAAGGTCTTACTTTTGATGTTATAGAAAAACTAGATTTCCACCCGCGGCTTCGCCCGCGTTTTGAAATAAAAAACCCGCATAGTTCCCGTTCCCGTGAGATTTAGGCTAGCCTATGTGTTAATCCAAGTTACACTCTATATGTGCTCTATACTGCTTAATTTAATTGTAATCGGTTCAGTAGTATTTGCGTGAAAGAGTAACAATCATACATACATATACACAAACATCCAATCTCAAAAACTTTCTCATTTATAATATTATTATAGAAAAACATAAATGTATTTGAGGATGCATGTAGTAAATTGTACATGTATTTTAGAACATTCACTTATAACGAAGATTTTTTTGTGTTCATATTGGCAGCAGTTTATTCAACTAAATACAAACCTAGATACATAAAAAACCTCAGCAGCTAATCCGGCAAATCACAAACCATGTAGGATTAAGTTGTAATGGTCTGTAAATATTGTCACACCCGAAACGTGCCCCTCCAAACTGTTAAAGGATCAACATCTTTTTCTTTTTAACGCCCCATCGGGACCTCAAACGCTACTCAATCTTAAGTACGGTTATTGTATGATTTTTGTTAACGCCCTTGATAAAGAGGTGCTTGTACTTAAGGAGGACCTTTCGACGTTAAGATTACGAGACTTGATACCAAATTGGTTGTTCAATATCGAATGGGTTTTTGTAATGGTGTATAGATTTTCCATGTAGGTAAAGGTAGGTTTCACTGTAATGATACAGGATACGTATGATAATGCACAAGAGTTTAAATGTGTTAAATTACCGCTTAAAATATATCTGTCATAGAATGACTATTACACTTCTACACACGAGACAAATTAACAATTAATGCACAAGTCAGCTCGTTTGATTTTCAAACTAATCACAGGTAAAGTTAAACTGTATAGTTATATTGTGAAACCGACACTTCACCCAAACTACTGACTGATACAGAATGCTCTCACGTTTTGCATAAAGTTGGACTCCTGAGGTATCGCAATAATTTCTAGCCATATTCCTGTATTTCAAGCATCGTGCAATAGTTAGTCAAGTGTCCTACATACAGCATAGTTAAGTGAAGTTTCGGTAACTTGGACATAAGTTTCGGCTTAAGTTATGTCGTTAAACCTTTGCAGGGAGGTTGTTGTTTATGTAATTTAATATGTGTTGTTCCGGTGGGAAATTGATCGCTTTGTCAACTCAACCGTGTTTGTGATGATTTTAGTTGCGTCGTTGTCTAGTTTAATCTATAGGTGCTCATAATGTAATGGAGCTGAAAAGTTTGTGTCTTTTCTCTGCTTGAACTAAATATAACTATGGAACTGCAGGAGTAAATAAGAAAATGTTTGAGTTCGATATTTTGAGGCTATCTAGTTCAAGGCTCTTAACCTATATACTTACCTATGCTTCCTATGAAACTACAGGAATTCAGCATTAATGAAGAATAATGCAAATTATGAGGGATATGATTAGATACAATTATACTTATATACAACAAGCGTCAATATTGTTGTGGTGAATAAATTTTCATATAACAGGTTTAAAAACACATATTTTTTTTATATTCAGATTACTTAATATTTTTAAATCCACATTGTCATGTCAATTTTTTGCGTTACATACGCTACGCATACGCTTGTTGTATAAGAATAATAATTGTATCTGCGACTTACGTAGAGTTTTTGTATAAGAAACTATTCATTTAAACGTTATAGTGTAATATTATGTTAAGTTATATTCCTGTTATATCTCAGAGACACTGCACAAAGTGTTCTTAATTCTCGTATATCGTGCTCCTCCATGTTTCATTCACACATCATTTAAATAATCTAATATCTGAGCCGGGAAATCTGAACACAGTCCCGTACTTGAACATTGGAGAATCAAATTGAACAAATTATATTGTGAAGCCTTTCCACTTTAATTAACAGTGTTGTAGGCTTTTAGGGTACATTATTTTGCTCTGAAGGGGCGATAACTCTTTTTAAAATGTTCAGAGTGAAAATTGTTTTAGAAGACATTTTAGATAGCTTCATATATTTTTCATAAGAGTGATTAAATTTTAAAGTAGAGTGGTGGAATGACACTTAATTATCTTTTTAAGGAAAAACATTAAAATATTATTATGTTAAACAGTAGAGTTTATGAAAGTAATAAATACGAAGGGGGTGCGTTGAAATTAACAGCGTGACACAGTAAAAAGACAGGTTTTAAAACTTTGTAAATAATTTGCTAAGATTGCAATTAGCTTAAGTATAAACTCTTTTTATCAGACTTTGCAATGCATTTCTGTTTTGTTAATCACGTAATGTTTACGCACACGTACCTAATTGTAAATTGTTTGAAGAAGGCCGACAGCGACTTATCTTCAAACGGCATGGCAGTTAGATTTATAATGGGAAGCCATTTTGAGTGGCGTGTGAGAAATTGTTCAAATAACTTTATGATGTTAAATTACTGCAATGTTTTGTTGAAAAGCTTTTTGCTTGTACTTTTTCTTAAGTAAAGGGGAAATAATATAATATATACTTGGAATGCTTCGGGTAAGTATACATGGTAGAGTCAAGAAAATAGAGTTAAAATGTAATTGGAAGATTTGAATACATAGTTTCCTAAAAAATTCTACAAGGCTTTTGAATACATAAGATAGTCTTAAATACATCTCTGTACTTCTTAAACAAAAGCTGTTTAAAAATGAAATAACTAGTGCGGTTTTAGTTGCAAAAAGATATTTAATTAACTTAAATAATGGAAAGGAAGTGCAGCCAGCGGCGGCAATCCTGCCGACCCGACACGAAACCACTTTTCATTTAAGCGCCTTTTTTAAACATAAATCTCTCATGTGGACGTTTTATCTGCGCGTTTTAATTATTTAAGTTAAGCCAAGAAATTTATTGTCGTTTTTGGACGATATATGCTCAGAACGTTGTTGTGAAAGATAGCTCTAGTATAATATTTCGCTGTCATTTTTATTTTTTTCCATGTTAATGGTGCCTTATCGTACATTTAACATTGTATTAAATAATAATCAAATAAACGACACTTAATGATAAGAATATGAGTTAAATATTCCTATGTTAGTCCTAAGTTTCTCCTAGGATTCGCGTCATCTAGCAATTTACACCTATTTCGCGGTCGACGGTGCGTCTAATTTATTTACAGGTGTTGCCATCAATATGGCTCTGAATTAATTACTAAGGGCGGTATGCACAAGCGCAATGTTATAATGAATTTTTATGACTAACCATGTTTTCATTTCTTTTAATTTCAACTGGGAGTCTTAAAATGAAGTTATGATATTAAGAGCTGTTTGTTTCAAAAGCAAAGACGCTTTGGAAGTTTTTTTTGACTTCGTCAGATTGTGATTTGCAGTACTGTAAACAACCTAACTTTAAGAGCCCTTGTACATCTTGATTATATGTGTTTATAGATGATGCATTCGTTTTAATAGATGCATTATTCAAGTCACTTCCAGAACTTCCCAAATTGAACTAAATATGTATGCGTGAGTCTAAGATGAATACAGATTATGTACCAAGCGTATTTAATCTATAATTGGAATGCACTATCATGGGTAGTGTCTAATTGGGCACGCCAGAACACTTTAATGCGAGTTGCATTTCCATACGGAAGGTGTAAGCTATGATGTGGCATAAATTTGCTTGCACCTAAAGTGGGTATGCATTTTTTAATAATATCTTGTAGGTGCCTGCATTTATAGTTAATTTTTAATGTAGTAATTTATAAGTATAACTAATAATTTTCAAATTCATTTCGTCATTGCAAATTCATTAAATTAAATAATTAAAAAGGCGTGCTATAATAATTATTCGTGGCATATTTAGTACACTGTTAAATGTTTACGTATCTTTACATGTATAAAAGTAAGATCATGTTAATAGGTATAGGTACTAATGCATAACATAGAAATCAGTGTAGATAACGTCAAGAAGACATATTCATTAAATATTATGTAGACCTTGTAATATTGTGTATAGACCAAATCATGCTATACAACAACAATAATTATAATCTTCCCGATTACAGTTTTAATTCTCATTTAAATTTAACTAAAACTTTTTACATAAAATTGGAAATTAAAATGCAAGACTCAACAAAGTTTGCGAACATTGGCAAAAACTTTAGTCTATAGACTAGTAATAAAATTAAAAGTTAGGTGAATCGACTTATACGTAGTGGACCAACGAACTTAGCACTCGGTCCAAACTTAGCCACCGCTTAACCGTGGCTAAATTTTAACTTACGAACGAGTTAAGTTTCCGTAAGTTATCCTACTAGTATGGAAACTAGGAAATGATATATAAACTTGAAACTGTCCGTTCATCTTAACTAGAAAGTTTTATATGAAAATTAGTTTGGACGGACGGGTTCGTTTTTGGTTAAGGTGTGTCGGTATGTTCAATAAATCCTAAATTAGTTATTTTGACGAATAATACAGTTACTGAATCGATTCAATTACTCTCCCAGAGATCGCAAAATATTTTCAATGTCTTTTGGAACGATAACTTCGAGAAAAATAACTTCAGTGAGATTATAACATTTCAGAAATAATAACATTTTACAAAGGTCGGCTACGGTGAAGATAATTAAAAAGTCGATAAAACAAACGATACGTTTCACTAAAATTGAATGATTATATAATATATACATTTAAACTGCTGAATAAATTTATTTTGATAAGATTTGTTTGCTAAAAGTTAAGTTCTATGGTCATAACATGGTCATAACGAAACTACAATATTTTCGTATCTATGTAGAGCAGTCAATGTGTCGTTTATAAATTAAATTACGTTTAAAATCTGTGATGATGTCAATAACAACCTTTATAATGAAAAATTACAGCTTTGAAGTATGTACATACTTACTAATATTTAAGCGCAATAAATTATAAACATTAATAATGATATATCTTATAATAAGCTATAAATAAACTAAACGCCCTGTCAGGTTTCCCCAAGCGATAGATGTTTTAACAAAAGCATGTGTTGTAAAAGTTGTGGGTTTCGCTCGTAAATCCAAACCCCAAGAGGATGTTGCTGACCTTACCGCGGTTCGGTTGTACCGTTAGCACAATCATAATACATTTTCTATAAAATATTTCATATATGACGTATTGTTTCTAACCTTTACAGTGAAGAGAAAATTAAGAAATCACCTTTAAATTATATCAGTAGGAATACAAAATTTGGAACAAATGAAGAAACTTTAGATAACATTTTTATAACATCATTTGAATTTTATTATTCAAAGAAGACTAGAAGTAAATACATAATTCTGTAATTACATATAGAGTACTGTCAAGGCTTTTATTTTGTTCATTTCATAAAGTTTTAACGCGTGTCTTGCTCTTACATTTCAGATAGCTACGGGACAACTTTTACTCTATATATAGGTACTAGTTTTATCTGTACAAGTCATAGTACATTAACTTTGTAAAGTCAGGAAAACGACGTTAAACTCTAAAAGCGAAGTTTAAAAGTGCCTCTGTTCGTCTGTTTTGATATAAAAGGGAGAAATTAATAAACCCTCTATATATTTCTCTATTCTATACTTGCAAAGATTATAATCTATACTAATATTGTTAAACCGGAGAGTTTGTTTGTTTGATCGCGCTAATCTCAGTATCTATCTACTGGTCCGATTTGAAAAATTCTTTCGGTGTTAGATAGCCTATTTATCGAGGAAAGCTATAGGCTATAATATCATCACGCTGAGACCGACAGGAGAGGAGCACTGCGGGTAAAATCGCAACCGCTAGTTTAATATAATTTCGTCTACCTACTAATAGGCTTATGCAACAAAAAATGTAGAGTTTACTGTAGATAATCTTTGTTTCAGAGATTACGGATAGATTCACAGCACTACGATTACTCAGATTGAAATAACGGCTAAAAATTCTTGATTAAAAGAGGTTTTAAACAAAGAAGTTTATACGAAAAGCGTGGAAAAATATATGGATGAAGAAATATTGAATACAAGCGTTACGGCTCAATAAAGTTCTTCAGATGTGGGCGTATATTCGCACTCCGTTTTACTGATGTTTTTATGCTTCTGTATGTCTATTGCTGCTTTTATAACTCTCTTACTTTATTAATTCAGAAATTACGTATTTATGCTTTTAATTAAATTTTGAATGTTCGGATTCTAAGGATGGAATATATATTGTATTCAGTAAATAAATATCTTACTGTTAAAAAAATATATTTAAAACACAATTTATGGCTTAGTTCCATAACAATCTTAAATAATAATAATATAAGGGATAGACTTTCTATACGAGGCTCTCGTACCTATTAAAAAATCTGATAAAGAGCTTAAAGGCCCAGTTTATACACATTATTATAATATTATGTTATATAAACCGTGGAAATGCTGTATTTGTATTTCACTTTCAGGAAGTAAATATTTTATGAAATATGAAAGGAAAGGGAAGCTATATAATCTATAGTGTGTTCCTAGGGCAGGCGGAAATTCGTACAATGACCTAACAGGGGTGTCCAACAATACGTGAATGCGTGTCGCTGTGCTTCCTAATCTGCACCTTATACAGACATGTAATAACAAGTTTGTTACCTCTGAACGACCGCGTCGTTCACCCCACCTTGTACCACGAGAACCCGTACGCTGCGTAAACGACATGTAAACGATAAATTAGTGTATGAAGAGCGATAGGTATCGTTTTATTTGATGATAACATAATACTTCGTGTCATTGTACGAATTTCCGCCTGCCCTAGAAACATACTATAACATAAAATACCGAGTCCACAATTCTATTGCGAATAAGGTGGCCATGAATACAACTTAACCGATAATTTTAACTTTCGGGCAAAATTGATATGAATAAGTTTGATATACCTAGTAATAAAATTATCGAGGTGCATCGAGCTAGTTACTTAAATAGGTTTTTTTTAAATAAAAAAATTCAATTATTTATAGAAGGAGTTTGATGCTTTTTTTAATAATAATACCTACATGGGAATGGTATATGAAAATACGTCTTTTACACCACCTCTTGTTGTATTATAACGTTTCCTATTTCCAATAAGCAAACATCCTTGCAACATGGTCACACTATTCTTTAACAACAGAAGTGAAGTCACGAACAGAAGTGTATGAGATATTTTTACGTCGCGAACACTTTTCACGGCGAAGGTACCTGAAAATACTGGGTTAATACCGCACACGTAGCCCACAGAATATAAAATGCATCTTGAAAATTTTACTTATTGACAAGCGGATGAAGGAAATTCATGACTTCATTGTTACGGTATTTCAGCTGAGATCTGAAAACTTTCTGAGAGATTTGTTTGCTATTTTATTGTATTATTTGGTTTAAGTATATTCAATTTATTTATATGGAGTATAAATTGTTATCTTTCTTGTAAGTAACATATTGTGGTGGAAATAAATGGTGTTGGTTTTTTTTAAGCACATAAACATCTCAATCTGGTACAACAAAAAAGTTAAATAAAATAACTAAAACATAAATAGACTAATGTGAGTCGCATCTCATTTATATTTTTTCTTTAAATCACAGACCACAATATAAAATCTTCATCACCGGCCTATCATAATTCACCTTGTTGTGGCATAGACCTCTTAAGAAAGGCGATAGAAAAAGTGTTTCATAACACATGATTGATTAACCTTCAAAGCCACTTCTCTTCATTTCATAATATTATACTTGACCATTTATTTGTTTGAAAACAGCTTTGAAGCTCAAAAGTATTTTCTTTATGCCTAGCTATACATTGCATCAATAGTAGTTAAAAAGACTTATTATTTTTATGCTAATATAGAGAAATTCTCAGATGCAATCAGAGCAGACATAAATAATATATATTTTTTAGAGTTGACTGTCTATCTTGGCCGTCTGTAAGTGGCCCTGAAAGAATAAAGACTAAATTTATTTTTATGTAAAACATTCATTTATGTAATTATTACATATTATAGTAAGTGAAATAAAAATCTGTTATATTAGCGTTTGTATCGTATGACAAAGAAATGTTTTAATAAAAAATGGCGGCTCACGCTAAACTGGTAACTTAGCAAAACTGAAAATATTAGAGTTTCATCTTTAACGTTTGGTGTAAGCTGAAGAGGAAATAATAAAATATACATTCATTGTGCTTGCTGATGTTTATATGCCTTTACTATATAGGTAATATTTGTTTAAACTTATTATTTCACATTATTTTTGTGTCGTTTAAATATTGTCCTTATAGTGAGTTAGCACTTTGTTCGTTTTATTAATATAACGTTACGTAAATATATTATTTTAAAATTTTTTATTTATTTTTTCAAGTATTAAATATAAACACTACAAGTATAGTGTATATATGCATCATAATCAGTATCTGATATCTATACTAATAATATAATACAAATTAACAAGTTGCAGGGGTCTTGAATTTATTAAAATCTAATTTCCTTTTTACACTTAATTATTTGCTGCTTATAGACTTCATTCTCGTTATTTTCTAGACATCTCTTAACTTGGACTGTAGAAGGGCCGCATACCGCCGCTGCCGACCATATTGGATTACCGTTGACGAAATCTGCTGACGCGGCGACAGCGGAAATTCAGAACCATCACAGCTTTCGGCCGACGTATTTTTACGCCATTTTATACACTATGGTATTAGTTTTGGGTATCCTTTTTATTTAATCCCATGCTGTTTCAGCTTTATGCGATATTCTGCGGTGTTCCACTCCGCCACCGGTTGCAATTATGTAATTGAAGCATGATATAACCACTATTACTGAGATTAAAATGTGGCAGAAAAGGAAGAAAAAATATTAAGAATTCCCTTTTCTGGACATAAGTCTGTCAGTGTTCGTCGTGCTTTTATTAAGAAATAAACGATTTAATAAATCCAAGCTGAAAGGAAAACTTACTCGATTTAGGAATCTTTACTAGATATTCCTCGATCTTATTTAAGAGATAGAAAATTTTAAATTCAAAATCTTAATATAAGAAGCTTATTAAAAGTTTTCAAGAAAATAATTTGCCTTAAGTATTTTGATTCTAAATATTTTTGCTGTGTATATTTAAGAGCTAGTTCCGTTGAAGTCTCATGTCTGGGAAAATCTACCACAAATTGCCGACTTATTTGCCTCTAAATTGCTTGGCTTTACAGCATTTTTATTGAAAATAACTAACATATTTTCTGAAAGTCAAGCACTACAGCTTAAAGTATTAAATTATAAAGAAGATTATTAGTTATCTTATTATATTTGTATTTAGAAAGAACATTAAACTGCACAAAAAATAATAACGAAAAGCAAAGTCTAGGTATTACATGTCAGGTCAAAAGCATTTTCGTATGAATGTTGTTAACATAAAACTGGCAGAAGTAGGCTATTCGTTAATTTTTCGTCGTTTTAAATTAAAACTGGACCTCATACCCTCTTTACGCAGGGATGCTATCAAATGCAGATGCCGACCGGATATTTAAAATGTCTCTTTATTGAAATCTACATTGAGACTTGTACACGGTAAATCCAAATGATAGAGCTTAGTAAATAGAAAATTATTTTACCATTCAAAATTGTGTAATCTACGTCTGGTTATGTCACAGGTAATATACCTGCAGATGACAATTTAGCTTTTCATAACGAACCTAATACGCCCTACGGTATCATATTACTTCCTTCTTAATTTGCATCAAAATTGACTTGCATCTATTTCGACTAGTTTGATACGTGATCCTCGATGAATACAATATGAGGGGTTATCAGATTGTCGCGTGTATGTCTCCATATGCGGTGTTCTTATTTCAGACATGAAGGTGGCTTTTTTCATGCAAGTTTAATATGAAAGAGATTTCTTCTGTTGAAGTCTATCGTGAGCTTTCGATTTTTTTCACTATTTTGATAGAATATTAACATCAAATTGGTGTGCACCTGTAGTAATAAACACAATATAAAGTGTGAGTTATTTCGCAGTGTTTATTAGATATTTTAATTTTATAATTTGAACCAATGTCACAAGCAAAGTTGGATTATCAATCAATTATCACCTTCGGCAACGATTTCAAATAAAAAAATCGTATTTGCAATTTATTTGAAAATGTGATATTCCTTTTGCAATTTCAGTTCAGCGGTATAGCCATGACGTAGGTGGTAATTCAATATGGCGCCAGGCGAGGCGTTGTGACTGCGGGCGGTACATAACCTCAAAATGACATTACGACGTATATATTACCGGAAAATTAAACCTCCCGGTCCAATTATGGACCCTAGTACTGGGGATGTTGACGAGTTTCCAATTTAATTTGGTTGCGTTGATTTTTTAGATCTTAGTATATTTTTCCTACAAATGTTTATATTTCTATAATACAAATTACCATTAAATCAGTGATTACTATCTGATGGACTGAAATATATACTTCATATCAAAGTTTCAGAATTTTCGTTTCCATAATCCATAGAAACAGAAAATACCTCAGTAGATAAATAGAATATAAATATCAAATCAGTATTTCTCAGAAGTCATTACAAATGCTGCCCGTCAATATAACTACGCAAAAAGCAGGCAACTAATCAACCCTCGAACCCTGTTTTCGTAAGCCAACTTGTCTCCGCCTCGAGGTCGAATCGACCCACAAATTGGTTCTCGTTAACATTTGGACGCGATTTCTGAGCGCTACCTCTTAACAAGCAACGACCTTACAAACTTTGGCCGGGTACAAAATGACCGGACACGCCTCAATTAGTAACAGTTTGTGAGTTTCAGAGTTTAGTGTTGAAAATATAGATTGCTACAGGATCAATATAAAATATTATCCCTCAAATAAATAATCGGTCTGCAGCTGTTTTTGCAAACTGCAATATAAGTATATCAAGTACCTCTAAGTCAGTTTAATTTATATGAACAAAATAATTAAGTTTTGAGTGACTTGAATTGAATTGATAAATTTGGAACAAAAATTCTAAATCTCTGTCAATCTTATAAAAATATTAGAACCTAAGATGAGAACATAAAGATAATAAACATTCATTTATTACAATTAGGTAAATCTATTTTATAATTAATCTATAATGAAAAGAGAACATAATGTATCTTAGAAATAAGTATTTTCTAGAAGCTTATATAAATTACTAGCGGTCCGCCCCGGCTTCGCCGGTGGTACATATTTCGCAATAAAAGGTAGCCTATGTTCTTCCTCAGGGTCTAAAGATTATCTGTGCGAAATGTCATCAAAATCAGTCCAGTAGTTTATGCGTGAAAACCATACATACATACAAACATACAAACCTTTCCTCTTTATAATATTAGTATAGATATAGATTAAACTGGTTTTATTAGTATTATAACGCGGGACACAACGAATTGCAAGCTTAAATTGAATTAGCCATAGATAGAAGTGGTACGTGAAAAAACTTTTAACACAACATTAATATACAGGGATTCCCTGTACAGTGTACAAGTAATGTAAAATGAAACAAATTTTCAAATATATTTTACACTAAAAATACGAGACATTCGTGAATGAAATCCCGAGTTTGCCCTTTAGAGGTTTTCTTTTAATGCCTCCCCCGGGTGTCTGCTGAACTTCGGATTTTACGATCCTGGCCGGCAAACTTTCAACGAAATGTTTTTATTTTTATCTACCGATACAAATAATTGTGTGAAATAATTTGCATGAAATTTGGTCGCAGAAATTTGTGAAAAGTTACCTAGAAAGGGTAAGAA
Organism: Colias eurytheme; assembly: GCF_061535395.1. NCBI lineage: Eukaryota > Metazoa > Arthropoda > Insecta > Lepidoptera > Pieridae > Colias > Colias eurytheme. Next base: position 4,152,583 of record NC_142993.1, on the reverse strand, counting down.
CATTTTGTTAATTTTGTATTGTTGTAGTTGCTTAAAGGTTTACAAATTCGAAAACACCACTTAGGGCTTGGGCTCACGTTTTCTTTTGAATAAGAGAAGTGAAATTTCCATCTTTATACCGTACTTCTAGTTCTAAATGTTATCTGACGTGCCTTAAAACAAGAATTCTGAAGAAAACAAAGCAGCAAAATTGAAAGCCTTGTTATGACCATTGAATTATGTGATAATTTCAAAACATTCCCCTTAATTTGGCATCATTTCGAGCGCACGAGGGGCGCGGGATCCCCAGACAATATATTCATAGGAACCATCAAATACGATGCCAGAATTATGCAATGGAGACATGCAGCGATGGCAGACTCATTTTCAGCCCATTAGGTGATGTCGGCTCGCCTAACTAATTTACGGGGGGATTCAAATATAGACAAATGAGATGGTGTACGTTATAGTTATTGTTAATAGGGTTGAAGTTTTGTATCCTGTTACATTAGCATAAATGTTTGATAAATTGTGTAAGTAAAAATATAACATATTCTATTCTCTCTATTTCAAAGACTTATGATGAAAAAAAGATCAATCAATGTCAATACCAATATTTGAGTATCGAAAGTATGTTAAGGGCGTAAAAGTTTTAAGAGAGAAAATGTATTAAAGTAAACTATTTCATACGCATGGAAATATTACGGAATATTTGCTGAATAAAACATAAAATAAATCTGTGATTCACATCGTTTACGTACGTTTTAAAATCCAAACAGCCCATGTAAAAGATAGAGGGATATCCGTTAATTACGCGGTTGCGTATCAAACGTAGAATTAATTCATTTAAACCCAATTGTTAGGTTTAAAATAACAATGGGTGAGCGCTTAATTATCGGCAAAGTAAGGGACGACTGTCGGAACTATAGCACTCACAGATCCGTGCTATGGCATAAATTATACAAGTGCCGGTTTAAGTACACCGGGAGGTATAATTCTATTCTATAAAACGCTCGGAGGATTGTTAATTGCTTTCGTTTATTTAGGTTATGCTAATTTGCAGAGAATTCGATTTGATGGATATCATTTGGAGCAATACGGATTTTCATCTGTGCTTTTGAAAGCTCTTAAAATATCATTTTTCAGTTTAATTCTTTTTAATAACTGTAGTAGGGCCGTTAATTGTTTACGATGTATCAATTAAAACAATAAGAGACTGTAGAGCAGCTTTTACATTTTAAATTGTTTAAAACTGAATTAGAATTTAGAATATTTTGATTAACAACAGAAAACACAATATGTAACTTGATTAAAACATTGTTCTGTACTTTGTAGATTTTATAATATAAACTATCCGATTTCTTAACTCACAAATATATTGACAAAGATAGAGTGCTCATTAAATTCTTCATTCATCCTTACAATTAATTATCTTTATAAGGATTAGTTTGGGATTAAGTTCTATTCTCTACTAATTCTGTTCTAGGATTAGGTCTTATTGTGAACCACTACAGGACAAGATGTACAATGACTTGATCAAGCCACATCGAGATAACAACACAAAGGGTGAGAACCGTCTAAGTTATAAGCTTATAAGATTAAAATGCTGCATATTTTTTCAATTTAGAGACAAAGGCAGTCTTCTAGTTTATGTTACTGTTTTCATTATCGTGTAAACATAACATTGAGTGTAGTTTAATTATATTTCAGATCTTTCAATATTTGCAGAGGTTGTTTTAAATCTTTTTATAACTGGGCCCAATGCACGAAAGCTTTTTTTTTACTGTCCTGCTCACCACACGCAAAAATAGCACTGATATAATTTTTCAAATGGGACCTGAAATTCCACGTATTTGCGCGTTCAAACAAACTCTTCTCTTAACTCTTCAGTTTCACAATATTGAAAAAGATGATTGATAATATTAAAATATAACAACATATGAGTGTGGGTTCATATTTCCATTATGTAACTTAAAATGTAACTTTCCATCAATATTTTATTTTTGTTACAAAGAGTGAATATTTTAAATGTGTTTTCTTGAAGCGAATGTTTCTTATCAGCAAATATTTTCATATTTAACGGATCCTTTGCGAGCTTACATACTTTATGGTTGTTTGATATCGGGAAAGTGTTGAGTAAGTATCTACGGTGAACTTTAAAATTGTTATAATGTGTTTATATACAAGTTTTTGCAAGTGGTTGATATTGAAATAATGAATATGCTTATCAAAACTATTTAAACTAATAATCAATAATCACTTTTATAAAAACATGACAATAATTATTTTTGTCGTTCTCGTCATTTGAATAAGTTTAATGATGGGGTAAAAATAAAGTTATTAGTAAAAGTATTATGTGGCAATATTTATTCAGAGATGTAATGTACCCAATTCAATATTTATAGGTTATCATGATATTTTATTAGTATGAGGATTGTATAAAAATGAAGACATTTGCTATTTATTATTGTAAAAAGGTTATTTAGATACATACCAAGTAGCCATTCTATTGTACCACGTCCAACGTCTGTGGTTCTAATAAAAACTGACAATCTAAAATGATTTATGGGTTGAAGAGATAAAGGCAGTTCAGGCGCTTTCCTGAGATAAGCCAATTGATTTGTTACTAAGCAAAAACGATATTGTTATTAAGGAGTATCTGTACCGAGAGGCTAGTGGTCTTCCGTGAATCAGAGTCTCTGAAGCTTAATTGATTTATAGTTAGTTTGTATATGTAATAACGTACATTTCAAATATTAAGATAATGCTTTATATACTCATATTTGCGTTGGTTAAGAATTAATATTTTAATGTAATTAAATCAACAAATTTAATGTATCTATTTAATGTTATCTATTTAGGTAAATGTAGAGTTGGAGCTTTTAAAAACATATAAGGAGATATAAAGCTTACGGGATTACCGTAGACATCAGAATTTAGATTTCATAAGTTGAATTTAAGTAGTTGCCAAGTCCTAAGATTCTGGAATATTTTTAACATCGAATCTGCGTAACACCTAAGGGACTGACCTTATACCTAAATATATGAAATACCAATATAGGCATTAAATAAGCTTATTTATATGAAAACAAACGTATAATTGCAACAAGCGGTTCATTTGCCATAGCTACGTGACGCGAGCTATGGAATTAGGCCATTAATTATTCAGTAATGTTCTAATGGAATGCGCGCAACGCTGTATGCGTTCGAATTATGCTGCAATGAATTGTTCCAATTTATTTGTAAGTGATATATGCTTATTTAAATGCCTTTTTCATATAATGCGATATTGTTTCGTATAAACTTGCATTTATTTTATTATGTTCGGGTTTAATTTATACGTGTAGGTATTATTAACCGCGCTGCGGTACATAGTGCAATGTATTTTATGTATTTGAACAAAATTGAATATTTGATTATTTTATAAATTTATTTTTTCGTTTGATAAATAAATAATTTTAATACAAAACTATTAAAATATTTGTACAGAAACACATTCAAACATAAAATGACTTACATAAAACTATATCTTTATTTTATGTTAACGTTCGCTCTTTTGCAATTTTAAGATGTAGCAAAAGCAGCTTTTAAGCAATTTTCATTCCTTAGTTCTATTTGCTTTCTCTTTAGTAAGTTATCGTATATAATATGGTTACAACTCAATTAGAACGCTTGGCTGGTTTCAAATATCGTAAGATAATAAAGATCTCTTGCGACAAGAGCCAAAATAAACAGTGACCTTTCAAAGAAAAAAGCTAATTATTCAGACATGACTTTGAGAAATATTGACCAAATTCAAACGGCCATTTGGACTCTTTCCCAGTGTTATTTGGAAGTAAAAAAACATTAATTTGTGGGCTTTGGCGAGAATTTCACCAGTCATGACATAGCTGTTTTTATCTATTAGTCTTGTGGAATGTTTCTGAATATTTATGTAGGTATATAATATGACGATCGTAGCCGACGGCTAAACCAAATGCGCTGTTTCAGGTTTTATTATCTTAATTCACAGTTAACAAATCTTCATAGATTAATAATTCTTCTTAATTCTAAATATAATCTAATAAGTGCTACTTAGAATAAATTTGTTATACCAAAGAGGTATGTTATGTAGCGGAATAATATAGGATAATATAAATTATAAACTTAGATTAGATTCTCATTCCTGCTATTTAAAGAGAAGTAATAGGTAGGTAAGTAAGTATCTCATTTGATATGTTTTAAATAAAATAGTGTTTTATTTTGATAGATACGTTTTATTCTATTTCATACATTCAGTATAATGACCAGAGTCGAACTCTATCTTATTCCCTTTTTATAAGAATTCGAATCCTAATTTTATAATTACATCAGTTTACATCTAACACTGCAGCTGATGTTGAACCCTCAATGTGTCAGTTTTTTTAGGGTTCCGTAGCCAAAATGGCAAAAACGGAACCCTTATAGTTTCGTCATGTCCGTCTGTCCGTCTGTCCGTCTGTCCGTCTGTCACAGCCGATTTACTCGGAAACTATAAGTACTACAGTGATGAAATTTGATGGGAATATGTGTTGTATGAACCGCTACAAAAATATGACACTAAATAGTAAAAAAAAGAATTGGGGGTGGGGCCCCCCATACATGTAACTGAGGGATGAAATTTTTTTTTTCGATGTACATACCCGTGTGGGGTATCAATGGAAAGGTCTTTTAAAATGATATAAAGTTTTCTAAAAAACATTTTTCTTAAAGTGAACGGTTTTTGAGATATCAGCTCTCAAAGTCGTAAAAAGTATGTCCCCCCCCTCTATTTTTATAACTACGGGGTATAAAATTCTAAAAAAAATAGAGGTGATGCATGCTAATTAACTCTTTCAACGATTTTTGGTTTGATCAAAGTATCTCTTATAGTTTTTGAGATAGGTTGATTTAACTGTAATTTATTATATTTGCTGCTACGGAACCCTTTGTGCGCGAGCCCGACTCGCACTTGGCCGGTTTTTAATTTTTAACCCCGAAAATAATAATACATTTATGAATATATTGGTAATTATTTTTAATTTAATATTTTCGTGTAATTAGCTTAAACTACCCCGCCATTATTTAGCCAAGTTAGTTTGGAAAGTTGTCAAAACAACCTCCGGGGCTAAACTACAAATTAATGTTATAATACTTTAAGTTTAATTAAGCGGTTCAGTGCTATTTCGTAAACATAATTCAATTTGAGTAACAACTTTTTGAAATAATTAATTGTTCTACAATTATGTTATAGTCAGTAATTTAATGTCAAGCTTATTTTTTGTAGTAACTTTTCTGTAACATAAAAATTGAAATAGAACTTTACAAATTGTTTTGAGAGAAAATATTGAATCCCATTTAAATGTATTTTTGTCCCGGATAAAAAAAATATAAGTACTCCATGTTGTTTGAAATTTTATATTGTAATGTACATCATAAACCAAACCTTCAAATGTACATTTCATTATTTAATCTTATCACATACAATAAAATAACTGAGGTATTGAGATAATAACGAAAGAATATTCTGGTTCCCTGTTCGTTACAACTTGCCTCCCAAGTTTTATTATTTTTAATTTTCTTTAGACAAGGTTTTTATAGGCAATTAGCTCAGGGCGCAAAGGAGTTAATGCAGAATCTTTAAAAGTAAGTACCTACGTAAAGAAAATATAGAAAACTCGAAGTATACCCCTTAAGTCGTTAAGACAAGTAAGTTCATTGTGGCATAATAACTTGTATCTGTAGTAATTTTTTTTTATAAGAAATATCTAGTTTTACTTATCGACTAGCTACTGACTGATATATTATGTTCTTGGTTCAGTTATTTCCATGAATCAATAGCTGTTTGCTGAAATAAATAAAAGCAATGTAAAATGTAATAACATTAATAATAATTGGAATCTGGTGTCCAATTATTATCTGCACACATAAAAATAATTTAAGAGTTCCGCTTTGCTACAACACAATTCATAAAGTCTCTTGTTATCAGGAGACAAGAAAAGCACGTAGTACATACTATAAGCAAACAAGTGCACAAATACTAGACATTTCCAAGGGAACCCTCAAGATTTTCTTTCCGAGACGTCACGTTTACAAACGACTGAAGGATAAAAACGTTATTCCTAACAAAATGCGCTAACAATTCGAGTTTTCTTAGAAACACTTCCGAAGCGAAAAGGGAGAATCTAAAAAATGGTTTCAACTTGTTACAATACGGCTTTGTCATGAACTAGCGTGCTGTTGGGAGCTCTTAAACTCTTAAATCTTAAGTTCTCGTATTGTATCGGACTCTTACGTTGTAGTAAGATAGTGGGAATGTGGAAATATGCACACTCCAAAATGAAACTTATTATTCAGGCATAAGAGAGAAAATTGTTTGGAGTTATGGAAGAATTGAAGCGTTTAGGGAAGAGCCGTTTATAGTCTGAAATGGATACATTTTATTCTGCCTGCAGGAAAGTTTATTAACTACTGTACGATAAATCATGTCCCATTACATGACATTGTAGAGTTGTTGGTAAACTTTTATGTTTATCTGTAATATTTTGAAAAATATAAATATTAAGGGAATATTTTTTATTTATTTAAGGGAATAATTATTATTTAAGGGATTATTTAGAAAATATCCATTCAAATCTTATATTAGACAATAATTTTGAAATAGTTAATGAATTTATTGTTTTGTACCTAATATTTCTATAATACAAAAAATGCAGTAGGTAGATTTATTTCTAACAATCCTTTTAAAGTAAGTTGCGTGTTATTATTTGCTTTAAATACCTACTTCTATGATTGTCCTTTTCTGTTTTAAATTCACCTTTAAATTTTCTTCCAAATATCAAATACACGTATACCTTCCTTATAACTCATGCAGTTATGTGCAACCCACACGAAACAAGGATTAAGGAGACATATTTACATATCTGCACAGATTATAATTTACAATGCAAGCGGGTTTGCTTTACAGAAGCTAAGCTCATGCAAGCTGCTGAGTTGTTACAAAACACAGGCACAAGTTTATTAATACATCTCATACTTTATTATTTAGTACTATAAAGCTGTAGAGTTTGTTTGTTTGAAAGCGCTAATCTCAGGAACTACTGGTCCGATTTGAAAAAGTTCGGTGTTAGATAGCCCTATCTATATCGAATCGAATAGCCCATTTTTCGAAGAATTTCGAAGAAGATATAATATTATCATTAAGTTAAGGCCAAAAGGAGCGGAGCAATGCGGGTAAGACCGCGGGGCAGAGCTGGTATAACATAACATTTTATTTATAGGGATGTTGATATTCAATTGAATTAATATTTTGTGTATGTCTTGAATCTAACTTGGTATAAAATGAGCCCATAAAACAATAGCGAGGAGTGACTAAGAGCTATTACGCACTGTCGACCAGTCGCCGGCGACTCAGTCTCTCGGCGACCAAAACAGAGAAACTAGGGGCAGGAAACCAAGCCGAGCGACAGTATTCTAAGTACATTCGTGCTGAACCCGGTCCCTACAAAAGTCGCTACGACAGTTGCTTGCAGTGCGAACGCTCCCATTTGAAGCCGTGCTTCTATTGGTCGCCGGCGACCGCCAGTCGCCTGTGCGTCGCCACAACGCGGCGAGTCGCCGAGTCGCCTGGACGACTGACGACCAAGTGCGCAAGCCCCTATTTAAACTATAGTAAGTCACAGTCGCCGGCGACTGAGTCGCCAGCGACTGGTCGACAGTGCGTAATAGCTCTAAATCTCACTCTCGAAGGACCAATTAAGTTTCTGAACCGTCTCTTGGTTGTGATAAGATATCTATATATTCCCGTATATGTCTTATACAACTTTATTTAACTTGTCATATTGTACTAAAGTGTGAACAGCTTATTAAATATTTCATTAACTTCTCCTCTTACGTAGTATATATTTTAAATTCCCCCCGAATCTAAGAAACATCATAGAAAATAGAAATGTGTGTACTTATAAGTTCATTATACGAGTAAAAGCATCGATATTCGTGACTTTTTTTTATAACGTTTAGTAACTGCCTGCAGATTAAAAACACATGTTACGTGAATTTATGGATATGCTACGGGGGAAAATATGTGCTTAAAATGCCTACAGAAAGGAAACGTGAAAAACGTTTGAAAACGTAGCCAATTTTTTAACAGACTATTGATATAGATTCTACTTAAAAATGGGAGAATATGAATTAAAAAATATATTATACTTAACACAAATATAATTATATAAAAGAATGCAATTTGTGAAAAGAAAGTACCTACTAAAATAATTGAGTATCGAGTTAAAAAGTTTCATAATTCAAGTCCCGTTTGTCGTATTTTTCATTAGGTAGAATTAAACATGAAACAAAATAGAGTTTTCTGGTAATAAATAATAAAATTTTAAAATAACATATGGGACGATGGTACAAATAATTATATGGATAACTTTTTAGCGGACTTGATCAAAGTTTCTCAATTTCTCGGAATCTTACAAAAATAACTTTGAACAGTAACAACAAACTCCACCGTCGTAATTTGACGAATAATGAGAAAGGATTTTAGTTGCTACCTGTATGGAATTATTCTAATTTGTGTACCTGATTGTAGTTTATGCATAGTATACCTTTTAAGCATATGAAGCTCTATTTAAAACAGGAGACTCTATACCATATATGTACCTATTTCCATTTTAAATTATGTAATATGTCCTTTTTTAATCGTAAGTATATCAATTAGACCACACATATGTAAACGTAGTGTTACAATCGTAAATATTGAAAGAGCTTCTTACCTTGTTACGGTCGCAGCTGCGGCCTGCAACTCCACGAGATACTTTATCATCGCTATCATTACAATTGCTTTTTGCTCTTTGTATTTGGCTAGTCCTTTTCGTTTTTGTGCTAGGAATTTTGGAATTTTCTTGGATAACCTACCATGTTAATTATTTTTACGAATAGATTTACTAACAAATATGTATTCAAAATAATGTACGCGTTTAAACAAATATGTAGAATTTCACGAGAGACTAAAAAAGAGAATAAATGATATAATATCTTTCTGATTTCTAATAATATAATAGTCACACGATAGCTTTAATTTTTTTTATTAAATCTCTGGTAATTGTATATTTAATATATAAGAAATTATTCACACATATATTTAAAACCTCAAATTAAATATGTTACCAAACATAAGTGAAGTGCATTTTAAATAAAAATAGAGCGAATGACAGCAATATTTTTATTTTCAAAACTCCGCAACGGCTTCAGGTTCTAGGTCAGAGAAATAATTGCAACGTTGAACACTACTTAAAGTTTCAATTCAAGTTGAAAGAGGAACAGATGTACTCGTTTCATAATTCAGTGAAAATGGGACAATTGCAGATGCAAAGAGCACTAGAGGCAGGCAAGCATTAATCAGTTCACTGATATAACCTGCTTTCCCGCCTCGTTGACCCAAAAACCCAGCTTCATCTGGCTCGCGCTACAATTTTCATTATTTTAATTGCAATAGCGAATACGCCGAAAAAATGTTCACAAAGACAAAGCGGCAACACGCATTTCGGTTACCGAAATGTTTTTGATATATGCCCTGTGTGTTATATTTTGCCATTCATTTTTATAGTTCGTTTTGTTTTCGTTGTGAACAAATATTAACGAAGATAACTGATTTAATGGTTTTTATTCATTTATTGTACATGTTGTGAACGATTGCGTTTTTTTTTATGAGATAAACAATTTCATTAACTAATGACGTTTTCGTGAAAAATTCACAGGATCCCAATTTGCAAAAATAAAGTTATTTTTATATTAAGAAAAGTATATATGTAATTATGTATTCAATTATTTTAGTACTGGTGTTTTTGTGAGTATAATACTGTATGTAACCCACATTTTTCGAGAGATTCGCTATTATTATAATATGAATATTGAACAGAGTATAGTTTGCCTGGAAGTTTGATGCGTCCATACTTTAGTTTGAAACGTATTTATACCTTTGTGGTATCATATCGCGAAGCTCAACAACAATTATACAAAGTACTGTCAGAATAAATAAAATGCTCTTAGCAAATGAGAAATTATTTTTATAGCTATCCAAGAGAACCTGCGTTGGAAACCGCTAATTGCTTCTAAAAGTTTATTTCAAGTATGCGTTTGAAGTTTAAATTTCGTTTTTATGAGTGGAAAAGAATTTGCGGTCAAATTGTTACATGTACCTAACTGAAAATTTTTGTTTGTAAAATATTTCACAGAGGTTTTTGGGTTATATTAAATAATTTCCTACGTGAATTATTCAAGCTTATTAGACTGTATTAACATGGAAACATGTTTAAATTTACCCATGAATAAATGGAATTTTAAAACTCCTGTAATGCTTTAATTGCAAAACATTTCATTTAAATCAGTAACATGGTTCATGTTTTTTGTTAACAAGTTCCCGATTTAAAATACATAAATCCGTGTCATTGTTCAAAAATGACGTGTTTTTCTTTTTATTTTTTGGAAGAGAGGCGGAAAAACATAGAATGATTGACGACTTTTAGTAATACACATTATGTCCATGGTATTAGGATCTAAATATCCTTAGAAAACGCTAATTTATAGAGCCCCAATCTTTACTTTTAAGCAAATCAGTTTAACAACAACAGTTTTATACAAATACTACTAGTACGTACTATATAATTCTCGGTAGCAAAGGTACAAATTCACACCGTGATCCAAACTCAATTCGGATTAAACCCTACTGGTCCCTTAGTGCTCAATATGTGTGTCGAGTACTTACCGAACTTTGCAACCCTCGGGGATACGCCTTTATGGTCTTCATATTTGGTTATTGTTCAGCTTACTTGCTCGGTTATAAAGACGAAGTTTTATTCTTAATCGTGAAAGTACAGGGAGTTTTTAGAGGTACCTGTGCGTTTTGAGCGTATGATTAAAATTAAAATTTTGGTTTGGTTTTTGATAGCAGTTGTTTAATAATTTTTTCGCGCTTTGTTTATTTTTTTTCTTTCGTCGCAAAGGTTATTCAAGCTTTTGATTGAATGGTCAATGGTCATGAAACGCCAAAGGCCAAATTAAAATATCTGAGAAATAACTTCATCAATGTAATTTGAAATATTTGATTTAGTTATTTCATGATATTGTTACATATTATCGTTAATTAAAAAAAACCTCTTATTTTTTATTGAACGATATTTTCAAAGAAATAACGATATAAAACATCCTATCCTCGCGTAGGCTCAATTTCCCCACGTCAAATATTATGTTCGCCCTGTGATCTGTTTGTTAGTTTTGTTACATCTTTGTTTTTCAAGATGAAATATATTGGAAAAGTTAGCACAGGTGGCGTCACTGCATTTGTATTGAGTAAAACTAGAGAATCACTAAAGTTAAATTGGAGATCACTATCTATAGCGTTCGTATTTGCCTTTCAACTGTTTATTCACTTGGTTTTTATCGGTTTTGTCTGCTAAATTTATTGGATACAATGTTTCTGAAATAAAAGTACGTTCAATTTGCTGTGTCAGTGATATAGTAACTGTATCATATGTGCTTTGTTTAATATTATATGATTTTCCAATATAAGGAATGTGATAGTCACATCAGGGCATCGTCGCTAGAGCAAGAACGAATTTAAGGCAATTTATATACCATCTATTATAAGAATTGAGTATTGACAAAATCTTAATTTAGATTCTAGGAACGTTAAAACATGAACATTATAACAGAAAAGTGATTAATTTACGAATTTAAATTAATATAAGCTAAAATACCAGCGTTTAATTAGCAAACTCGCTTAAGCTGAGTTGAAGCAAAACATAGTACATGAGTACAAATACTTTAGCAACATGTAAACTTTCAGTGTACTAATATCGAAACTTCTTCAAGTATTAAACAATTATTACACCGTTGTTTGGGTACATTATTTGTACTTTACTAAACTCTAATTACAGTATGAAAACCATATCCAAATAACAGACTATAAAATATGTTATGAAACTAACAAAGTGTCCTAATTAAAGAAAATATATTAAACTTGCCTATTGCGTATCTACATTATTCTTTATATTAAGATTAGAGTACGAAACAAACAGTTCGTGATATAAAAATAGGAACATCACAAACATTACCTCAACTAGACTCAAATTATATCTGACAACGACAAAAAACATGATCAACCGAGCGACGGGGAAAAGGGAACCGAAATGCAATAAAAAGTGGCACTTGAAGAGTCTCCCCTGAGCATGGAAAGAAATTAATTTGTAGTCTCCATCAAGATGTCATCGTCTTCCGGACAGGGGATAATTAACAATTAGTTAATGGAAAGGGAATGTTGAGACTCTTTGGACACAAGCTTGGGTCCTTAGTAGATTTCGTCAGGACATCATTTTTAAACTTAGTTTGTTTTAACATCTACTTAATTCATTTGTTTTTAAAACATTTTTCTTGATTGCATTACGTATTTTAAGTCTTCATATTGTATCGACGGTAAAGGTTTGATTGTGTACATTTCTGACATACTCTGTTTACATATACATCGATTTGTGTACCTATATCATTCGATTTAATCGAATATACCTAATGATCCAGGTATGAATTCTTTAATTAAATTATAAGAGGTAATAATAAACTTTACAAAGGTTCAATAAAAACAGTTTCTATTGTAACGCTTTGACAATAAACGGAAACATGGCGGGTGTTCTTATATCTTCAAAGTACGTTACAATGGCCGCTATTTGTCCTGCACTTGAGACTGCCTCGTGGATCTTGTTCAACTGTACGAACCTTGCCTTGATATTAATATAGTTTCTACACAATTAAATGTATTTAAAGTGTCTAGTGCTACTCCTTTACCTTCCCTTTTTTTGGCGTATGCTTAGTACATTGAAAGAGAAAATGTCTAAACGAGTTAATGATCATTTACCAAATATTTCTAAATAGCTACTAACTGATCTATCAACGCACAGCCCAAATTACTGGGATGATGGGGCTGAAATTTGCCATACCTATAGCCATGATGTAAGCATTAGCTGCGAAAGGATTTAAACAAATGCTACTCCCAAGGAATAAAATAGAGAATGACAGTTTGTACCATGACAAATAAATTTTCCACGTGTATATGAAGCTATATTTCATAAAATGTAAAAGTCACTGAATTTTGTCTACGAAAAGGGGATTTTTTCCTTAAGGTTGTAATAATACACCGATTCCATATAATATTATATGCTGAAGAATATTATTGTACTGAGGAAAAGATATGGATATGTATCACATTCTGTACCTACGTTATATGAAAAACACGTGTAAGAATAAATAAGAAGTTGAGAAACTATACAACATACAGATAGAAATTTCATAAACAATTTTTGTAGTAAAAATTTCCTACTTAAAGTCAGAAAGCTACGAATTAAAAAATATATCTGTAGTCATACACATACTATAAAAACTAATGAGATCAGAGTAAATACAGGCATGAATTTATGTCATATGTTTGAATAAGTATTATTTGTTCTGCACTCTAACCCTCCTGTATGAGTACTATAGTACTAACAGGCGCTGTTTATTTTCCTGACAATATCTTAATAGGGTACGTTTGTACTTGTATACCTGTAGGTATTGTATATTTTTGTTTGTGTGTTATGTGTTTATCTATGATAGCGATGTGAAGAATATCTTTAATTATTATAAAATAATTGCAGATCCAAAATATATCTCGCCTAAAGGTCGTCCAATGCATTTAGATATTTTATTGTTTTAACAGATATTAAAGTTTTACTTATTGAAATAATTTAAATAATTTATTTTTAAAACTTTGTATTATTGTGTACTTATCTTTAATTTAAAATAAATTAAGATTTCAATTTAACTTAATTTCAAAGTTGTTTGCAGTTACAGGTGCCTGCTAAAATACCTGCAGCGAACATGTTGAAATGATGTTTTTATTATTTATGGGTTTGAACTGTATTCCTGTTTGAACTATGACACGTACTATTTTTTTCTTACACTCCCTTACTTTCAAACATTTCCAAGTCACATGTCACGATATTTATGGTCGACAATACAAAATATTCTCTTTAAAAATTCCAGCGCATTCCACTTTGACGTCAGAAGGACGGCTGCGATACAAAGTCACATTTTCTTTAAAAGCATCCACCCATTCACAGTACAACAACGTGTACATGCAAATTTATCGGGCCTTTGAAAAACTTGCTCAATTCCCATTCATGAACCGACCTTTTTCAGCGAATGGATTTGAAACTTAATTTGTATGCAAAAGTTTAGAAAATATTGTCATATTTTATTACAGAAACTTCATATCTGTCGCATATCTTTTTATCTTTTTCATACAAAAATTAGATATTACGTTTTAATTTCCCCTAATAACTTTTCTAAATATCCTGTTAGTATATGGATTCTGTAATAGTGTCTTACGAACATATTTAATAAGACTTTACTTTTCGATATTATAATATCATCATGTCGTTTTCTAAGGATACGTACGTAAGGTAAATTATTTTGAGCTTGAGGTTAGATATAATAATAGGTTGTTATATTATCCAATCGTTACAAAGCCATATCAGAACATAATTACTTGTTAGAAGCTTGTAATACTGAGAATCTCGGTTAATTAGTAATAATAGAAGGATACGAAATTTTAATAATATATCAGAAGCTATACAGATTTTAATATTAATTCCGTAACAGTCTCGGTTTAGGAATCACTGCTGTTTGTTTTATATGCTGACGATTTTCGTGTTATATGCATAAAAGTGGTCATAAATCTTCTTCGACGTTTAAAATTGCAAAACCTTTAAAATGAAAAGCATGTCAATTTAACTAAACAAACGCGTGCTTTTGAAATACACCCCGCTCAGTGCTAGAATAAATGCAATAAGTCGAAATAAACTTTGTGCATTCCGCGAGTCTCCGTGCCACTGGGGATAAATAACTGAAACGTGTGGGGAATTTTTATTCTGTGCCACTAGCATTTATTGATTTTATTAAAAGCTTAAGGCTAGGTTGTATAACGACGATCTATTCTTTTAATGAACAAAATATAAATTGCGTCGCCAAGAGAGGACAGGGCATGGCACCTGTATCCACTGTCGATGAAATATGAAGTCAAATGACTTGCTTGAAAGTCCGAAGTACAGTCGATTTTACTACGTACATCAATATTTACATTAGATTTTATTTAACTGCTGATATAGTCAATGATATTACGCTCAGGCTATAAACGAATTTTACCTACACCTGACTTACATCCATAGTTCAAGTCTTTTTCATCAATAATTGATAGTCTTTTATCAACATAAAATGATAATGTTTCCTAAGCCAATAAAGAAATTCCTTTATAAACATTCTCAAAAGCTTTTGTAGAATAAGTAAGAATGTCAAACGAAAATCAATATGTCGTCCTAAACTTTGATGTTTCCAAAGAAGAGCGACAAAACAACAGCAAACCTCTGAAAAATAGAGACGGATAGCAATTCAATCACAATAAAACCGAACCAATCTAAACCTTAGACGAATTTACTACTTTCCTTCTTATGAAGCCTTTTCGATTTAGCTAGATTTCTCAAAGGTGCTTCTTTTGCCAATTTCTTATATCGTCCCTGAAATGATATACAGGGTGTCCAATTTTAAGATACAAGACTAAACAGCTGGAAATAAATTAGTAGTGTTAGAGCTTTACACTTGTATACCGAAATAGCTATGATTATCATTACCTACTCATCACATAATTGGGCGGACAAAGAAAGTTATAATAAAAAAGATTCACGCATAGCGTAATAAACATATTATGGATACAAATGCTACCACGGACAAAGAAATGTCCCTATAAATAAATTAGACACAGATTTAAGCGGTCTATTTTTCACAGTTAATTCAAAATGGCCGCCGTCACATAAAGTGGCGGAATGAAATGCCATGTCACATGATGACATATGCGCAGCTTTTTGTATTAAAATTCTATTTCAAATTCGCAATAGGAATATTGAGATATTATGTCGATTCCGGGAATATATTATTATGAGTTCAAATGCCAATTTTAATAGTTCATACAGCGTATAATGATTTTGAATGAATTGATAAACGTAGATTAGAGCAAAAGATTGAAAAGAAGATAGAGATAATTTTTATATTAGTAAAACCCTTCCACTTAATTTTTTGGTTTAACAGTCATTTACATTGTACATTGTAATCTTTACTTCGCAAATGTCTTCTTTTTATAATGTACTAGAGGTCCGCCCCGGCTTCGCCCGTGGTACATATTTCGCAATAAAAGGTAGCCTATGTCCTTTCTCGGGTTTCAAAATATCTCCATACCAAATTTCATGGAAATTGGTTCAGTAGTTTAGGCGTGATTGAATAACAGACAGACAGACAGAGTTACTTTCGCATTTATAATATTAGTATGGATTAACAGTCTACTTATTGCAAATTCGCTTCAGCGGTATTCCGGAAAAGGCGTAATTTAAAAGGGGACACGTTTTCAGGCCATTATCTTCCGAGTATCAACAGAAGGTCACTGTGGCGATATATATCCAAATATACCGCTCATGCTCTCAGCTGAATGAGCTTTTACGCGAATGTGGGAATTATAGGTACACGTGAAAACACTTCCACATATTATTAACATTGTTAACCATTTGGTAAATAATGAAGGTGCTAAAGAAACAAAAAGATAATGTTATTTTAAGGCTCATAATTATTTTAGGGAATAATTCAACGATGACCTTGACCGTCTCAATTGTGTTCATAGATAACATGATATAGCGATACTAGCGGCTTTTCCCGCGATACATAGCATTTTACGACATGAAGTTTTTCAGTTTCTCCAGCCACCTTCCCATTTAAAGATAAGATATTACAAAATGACATGCAGACAATATTTTGTCGTCAATTTGCCATTTCCTTTCGCACCCTTACAATAACCTAACCTTACATACTTAATTCAATAGGTCTATAAGAAACTGATGAATGACATCACAAACTTGCATTTTTGCTACATTTAAAACATTTCCATAAGATATAAAATTAAAAATATTTAATAATGTTTATATCATTCCCATCTGTTTAAGATAATACGTTACAAAGCTTCATTGTATGACGCTTGTTAAAGTAATCAGTGTTGCTGGAGTAATGACCTCTTATGCAAAATAAATTCACCAACTATATGTATGCATAATTAACATCCAATTTACGATTAACAGTAATTGGTTAAATGGAACAATCCGTTAATGTTTTATCTTATTATTGTCAACCATGATATTAATTTTTCCATTTGTATAAACATGGTATAAACGTACCAAAATGTTTATAAAGACTACCAATGTACAACTGAAAGGATAAAAACATGTACAACAAGAAAGATAAAGGAGGAAACACAAATGAAATATTGAAGATATTAAATTGTTAAGGATGAAGAGCTGTTATTTATTTGATTTATCAATAATAACCAGTGTCTCAGATTTCTATAGATATTTAAAATGAATTTGGGGACAAAGTCTTCTAGGAAAAGTGGGCACCTAATAATATATACGAAAAAAGTTATGTATTCATACGTATTAGCTAAAAAATCTTCTTTATGTATAAATCTCCAAATGATCTTTGAAAGATGTAAAATTCAACATTCCAAAGAGATTTTCACAGGCAATTAAATAGTTGATATTATATCCATAATATTATACTTTGACGTTTATCTTGTTAGCGATATTACTGATGTCAGCAAAACATATCATTCAACGAAGACAAAGTCACGGGTGTGAACTAAACTAAAACAACATTAAGCGTCAACACTTCGAGAACTCGAACTATTTAAGCTTTGCATCTAAATAGCAGTTAGCAAAGAGCAATCATCGAGATTTAGTTTCCTAGAAAATCTTATTCGCTTAACGGATATCGGTTTGTATTTCAATTAGAAATAGCAAGAGGAAACAGAGTTAAGTATGCACATGATCTGCTTTTTGTATTATTCATAATATGGAATAAAAAACCTAGTTTTTATTTTTATTTAGTTAAATTATAATTTTCTTTCAAGTTTCATGGAACGTGTGTGACACGTCCAAGATACTTAACACTGGTAGAATATACCTACTTATTGAGCTATTCCATTCATAGTTTAATATATCAATAATTGCCACTTCTATTTTGTTCTTCCATTGATATTCATCGATTATACAAAATGTATACAAACAAAACTAAGCCCTTACAAGCCTTCAATTTAGAAACAATTGACGAACACAACAGGGATTAAAAATTGACATTTGTTCTGGTGACCACACTAGCCATTAATCTCGCGACCGTCCTGGGACTGTCTGTAAAGGCCGTAAATCTTGTACACCCGCGTCCTGCTTGTTATCTATTCGCATATAAATACCTTTTAGTTGGAGAGCTTGGGGCCAATTTGGCGAAATGTCTCTTTAAGCTCGAAATTAAGGATTGAAGGCAATTATTTTATGCTTTAGTCTGTGAAGCATCGATTTATCTAATGATGCGATGGCGACAGTTTAATTAGTATTGATGTTTATTACATTTAATTAGAAACATGTTTACAATTACAATCATATTCCATTCTGTGTCACACGGTATAAATTTAAAATAAAATGTGCTTGTATTTTTTCAATTGGATTTTTAAATAAACTTTCAATCTTACAAATAAGGATTAATTTACCATTTTCAATCGGTTATTCTTTCATCATCAACAAATAAACAATTTTAACTTTTATACTCTACAATGTGATTCGTTTTCCGCGCGAATGAAATACCTAACAAATGTCACAGTAGGTAATTGTACACAGCTATGACAAATGTTGCAAAAAGGTCATCAACCTGCGGCATGCTCTTGTGTATATAGGTCAGCTGAGGCGTCAAATATCAATAGGTAGTCACTGAGACGAGAAATTACTCCCGAATTGTCAGTGTTATTTGTTTTGCGAGGTAAAAGGTACAGGAATATCGAATGGGGAAATTAGTTTTAAAAATTGTTTTTGTTCTGATTTTTTCAGGACAGTCTCAATTGTATTGAGTATTATTTACTCTTGTTATGTGAAATTTAAGTAAAATCATAAACTTTAATAATTGCTCTCCTATAAGCAATAAAGAATAGAAAAAATATGAACTAATTTAATTTTTTTCATGATTACTTTGTACACTAACATAATTTATTAAGATCATGAACCTAGTTAATTTTATTGCAAAGACAAAATACAATTTCACTAAAGTCTATCTACATTGAATACTCGCTCACCCCTCCGCTTTATCTACCATCAAAATGTGTACAAAGCCTGAAAACAAACCAATTTCTGATACAAAATCCAGGTTAGTAGCAAACAAGCTTGTCAGTTATCAAGGAATCCAAAATGTCTGCCGTACAATGCTGTATATTTCCTGATAACATTATATCAAAAAGGAGTCCAGTTGTATAACCAAAAGCTAGGGATTTGCTCTTCTTGTTAATTAATAATTTATACTTACGTCTAGATTAACAGAGTAATTTAGTGCTCTATAAATTTTTAATATCTATCGCCTGGATAGATTATGTATGAAGTTAATAAATAATACTGGTCTGAACTATATAATCCCTGAAACTAATATTCAAATCATCATGTTGTAATTTATTACTGAAACGGATAGAAGTACATAATTACAAGTTGATGTAATTGTTTTATTTTAATAACTAGTATGTGAATTATATAAATTAATTATTTCAATTAATAATAATTGATAATCCTATCCTAATAGTAGGTACTATCCTATCCTATTATTAATATTATAAATGCGAAATTTTGTGAGGATGGATGTACCTATGTATGTGGAGATGTGTATGTGTGTTACTCTTTTAGCCAAATACTACTGAACCGATTACAATGAAATTTAGCACACATATAGAGGGAAACTTGGATTGACACATAGGTTAGTTTTTATCCCGGAAATTCCACAGGAACGGAAACTATGCGGGATTTTCTTTGAAATGCGGGCAAAGCCGCGGGCGGAAAGCTAGTAATACAATACCTATCATAGATAAAAAATCTCTATACGATGCAATCTACATAGGCCTATCTCTACAAAGGCCCCGTACTCGTATAACTATTAAGTGAATGTTGCCGTGTCTTGTGGCCATAAATGAAACTTATGACGCGATATCACGACACTGTAACATAGGCTTTATGTAACAACAGTTTTCAAGTCTGCAATACGATTTATTCGCTAAGTTTTTTGCAACATAATTTAAACCTTCGTGTATTATATTAGTTTATTCATTTCATATACACTTTGATACAAATGCAGGGGTTTTATAAGTTTGAAATGTCTGTACTCTGATGTGTATTCACGTCACTATAATATCATCTATATGCCAATATTTATAAATGAATATAGACCGATTTTGAAATGTTTTTTGAATCACTTAATTTTTAAGAAACTGCTACGAAGCTATGTTAATATATTTAGCTATATTTGGAATTCATTTTGAAGTAATATCAGGATTGCAGCTGATGTCGCAGCCAATAATTGCACATTTTGTCCATAAATTTAGATCCAGGACCCTGTTCTTTAACTTCAGTGACTTATTACATTACATTTAATTAAAATAAATATAATTAGCTATTACTTAGAAGAACACATTATAAAACTGCAGAAATTTACTCATAATGCACCCGCTATTGAAATACTGCGAAATAAAGAAAAAACGTGATAATATGTATCGATTGTTTGCAATAACAATGTCTGCATGTAGGGTGACGTGACATGAATAATTTTCATGTAAAATTCTCCAACGTTATGGGGACGTTATACGTGGCTGGTGAATAATTTAGTCCTCGGTTCTGTCTTGAAAGTATCGGCGTATTTAATATTGCATCAGGCGGTATGAAGTGCCTTAAGTTTCTTAATTGAACGAAAATTGTATGCAATATAGAATAGTCTCGATTTAACAAATGTTCAGATGAGGCTTCTAAAATGTGTAGACAGAGATTGAGTACGGTAGAGTTTCCCCATGGCTTATGGATTCAGATTCAACACTATATAATTGTTAAATGTAATATGTATACCTATAATATTTCAGAGACAAAATTCTGTGTAATGTATATGTATGGTAGTTGTTTTCTTCATTTGAGCACACGTTTCTATACTTTAACAAAATTATAATTTTTACTGAAACAAGTAGAGTTAATTATCTATAATTCAATTGCTTTTACGTAAAATAAATATTATAACTAACAACAAATGTTAACAACAGTAGATGATTTCTATCTGAATTTAATATTATTCCATCCCAGTAAACGATACAAAAAATTGAATCTCAATTCATATCAACCTAGTCGTAGGCGTAAGTAAATTGAACGAAGCGATACTTTGGCTTCCAATCGATTTCAGTTTAGTCGTAATGTATAATATTTGTAAATTCCGTCGATCATACATTATAATATGATCTTTATTTTGTGAAAAATAGTTTTTGTTTATGTTTAACATGTTTTTCCTTACACTCTCTATATTTAACAAAGGTTCGTTTGTGTTGGAATTCTTTTCTTGTATCAGCTTTAAAAATAAATCTCACATCTATGAATGAACCCAGTAAAACAAATCACACATAGTCATAACTTCGTAGGTCGGTGTTTTGATCGAATTACTTGTTTTTCTTCGACATTGATCTGTTTAGCTCAAACAATCCCTGGAAATGATGCCGTATTGACATTTTGCCGGGAAACGTTAATTAAATGAACCTTCAGTTTACTTTACTTCTGTTTATTTAGGAAATAGTTGACATTTTCTTTACAAATACCTTTAGTATAATGAAAGGATATACAATTTAATACAGACAGTAATCTCAGTTTACTCAAACAGAGGTTTTAGTTACAATGTCTAGTTTCTATTACACGAAAATAAAGCATACTTTTTAATTTGTTTAAATTGGACGTGAGTCCGACTACAAAGTCAATCAATTTCTTAACTACTTTAAATAAATATTATCCCCAACTCTGCAAATTGCAATCTGTTAATGCTTTGTCAAGTCATAACATATGCATGTGGTATGATGAATGATAATATCCCAATTCCCATTTGAACACGATCATTTATAAGATTGTTTCGTCGGTATAATAATTATTATGTCTTATTTTCAATAGGTACAAAATTATATTATATTAATATTATCAGTTGTAGTGATTGTACTTTGGAATTTATAACTGCAACCTATAGTACATAATGTTACACTAGATTAAGCAAATCTATTCCTATGAATAGCTTAATTTATGCATCACATCGTATTAATTTGTTTTAATAGGATTTGTCGCTTAGTTCAGAGTTTACAGTTGATTGGAGGCGTGCTATAAAACTTATAATTGTATTATTCGTTCCAATGCTATAATGGATCATTATTTACGCAATTTAGATATTAAATGTTTTTATTCATCTTCATTTCGGGATAAACGTGATAAAATAAATTCGGGATCGAATGCCTTGTCAGTGTCATCTATTAAAGTCTTCTTATTTCATACTTTAGCCCATTTTTTGTATAGGTACAATTTATTATTCTAAACACTTAGATTCTAAACATTTGTTGTTTCTTCTCGATAATTTTTAATATAATAACACACATGTGGTCCAAAATTATATAAAATAGGTTTAAGTTTCATCATCCGTCATATAAGGAGTTATTAAAAATCTCAACCATATTATTTCAATGGAATAGTCGACATTCTAAATTGATCAATATGTTTCCACAAAGCAAGTACCATTTCTTATTCTATTATTAAATTCTCCATACAGTATTCCCACATAGAGCAATATATTGAAAATCGATACGTCATACAAAACGAACTATTAACTGTAAAGCAATGCAGCGATGCGGTTTCTATAGCAGCTATGAGGCTCATTTGTTCACAACTGTGGTATATTTATTGTCACTGTATGCATAGCAGATTTCCCAAGGGTGTGTGGACGTTGTTTAATGCAAAAGATGAACATTGTTTGAAATCCTTGATACAAAATTTATTTTAAAGCATTTTTCATACCGTTTGTTCGTTTTTGACCGCTGATTTTTATATATCTCTGTGACATATTTTGTTATCGCGCTACTAGGTAGTTCGGCTACCTATGTATCCATTTGTCAAAAAATATTTTATTTGTAACATCACGTATGATATAAAAATTACATAGTAACATAAAGTGAGCATCAAGTTTATGAACACCCTAAACTATATTTAAAAAGTTTTTTAATACAAAAAAAATAGTACTCCTGCGTCCTATTATGTAAAGTCCTGTTTCAGTATACTTTAATTATTATTCATCAATTACCAAATTAAATGATTAATGTTCAAACAGTTTCAAAATGGGTCATGGTATTTGACAACGCAATTGTAATAGGCACCATTTTGATTCAAATATTATGTTTCTCTCTCCCTAAAGCGTTTACAAAGGTAAACAAAACAATAATATACCAATATACATTTTGGATCTCATATAATTCTCAAGCTCAAGACTTCAAGTGGTTTGGGGCGTACGTAGATCTTTTGTTTTCCTCGCTTTATGGCTAATATTTTGTCTCTATTCAAACTTGAAGCATTTTATCTTGTCTCAATGGATTTCGTCTACGTTATATTATACCTAATTCAAAGTTACTTTACAACTTGGCATTTTAGATTGATGGTGTTGAGATTATTTTTAAATCCTTCAGTTAAATGTGCCTGATTAGGTAGATCATACAAAAATAACAATAGGTAGCTGAAATTTTCTTAAAATTCTTATGATTAAAAAGAATAATATTGCCGCTCCATTATGCCTGTAGCATGTTTCATGTGACAGCATGACGGTAACAAAAGTGAAAATAAAATATTCTGATAAAACTATTGTAGAGCTAACTGATCTAAAAAATAACATTGTAGAAAATCTCTATTTTATGGTTATTTTAGTAACGTATAAATAGAAGAAACTATAAGTAAATAAGGAATGAAATGATTAAAATAGAAATATCTGTACTGCAGATAATTGCTTTGATATTAGGCATGTGTCAAAGGCAGTATTTGAAACGGAATGTGTAAAGTTCTTTATTTCTAACCCAAGCTCCTCTTTATTTGTCCCACATACTGAAATAAAAAAAATAAAATTGAAACATAGAAACACTTTTACAACTGAATGGAAAAAAACATAAAATAAACAGTATACGTCTGTATGCAGGTATTAAAAAATGAAGAATGGCAAGATATTTGTTTATTTTATAGATAAACTTATCACTTTTAAATGTATAGATATTAAATGCCTTTGATTGATTCCAATTTCAATACAATAAAAAGGACGTCAAATAAGGTTACAAAGAAATAAACCACTTATTCGATCGTCACCTTCATCAAAATATGACAATTATTCCATAAAAAATAAGTACGAAACAAAATATAAATCGACTTATAAATATTTAAAATGTGATTATTATGTATTAGCTCTTTTTGTGATTTTATAAGAATTCGCAATTACCATTTTTATAGTCTAGATTGTGATGAATAATAAAGTACATGTTTACTTTCACGTACCTATCTCTACAATAATATGTACCTACCTACTTATTATTTATTATGCTCCCAATATTATATTTTTTGGCAATGATGATGATAACAATATATACTTTTATGTATTTTCAATCCTCTATTTCGATTGTTTGTACAAATACTCACATTCATTTTCATTTGACGACATTATTTATATATCAAGTGACGAGGGGTTGCATCCCTCGTCAAAAAACCTCGTAATAGCTTTATTTTTTGTTATATGCTTTCAAAGATAAACTGGCAACATAATATTTTTCCCAGATATCCCATTTTCTTCGATATTGTGGTTATTTTATCTATCAGAATAACATGAACTATTGTTTATTACTAACGTGCAGTTGGAAATACTTACAATATAAACACCCCTTGAAAGAACAATAATTATTTTCTAATATTTAAGAGTATATTGTGATTACAAGACACTAACGAAGAACCTTTTAAACATATTTAAAAGTTTACTTTATAACATCGCGTCATATTTTTACATTATCAGTGTAAGTTACAGCTATATCTCCTTTATTACAATATTATTAACTCGACCCACGCGACTCTTCTACTCTCAAAAGGAATATTTTTCCCATTCTTACTACGTTTTTCATTGATGCTACGCTCCTATTAGCCGTAGCGTGATCAATGAATGAACTATTCAATAAATACAACTCAATTTATAGAATTCCCGAGATAAATGCATTAAAATTCCAATATCTTTTAGTCACAATCGAAATATATCGACGTATCTTTATATTGTGTGTAGAATTGTATTGTTACGAAATGCATGAATATGTATAGGTGTTATTGAATACACTGTCTGCGTTCTAGTGATTGCATCATAACTGAATATCGGCACTTGATAACTAGGTGTGGATGAAGAGCTAGAAATGTGATTTCGATTGTGTTTCACGTCTTTGTTTTGCTTCTTTTTGTATAGGCGTGATTCGATCAAACAATGGGGTGGTTTTTTCATACTTTAAAAATTTTTTTGCACAAATTGGATTACCTTTAAAATATAGGTGGCAAAAAATCCTTTATTTTTTTAGCATTTTTTTCATTTCAAAAGCTTAAAATAAATCATATATGTATTTACTTGTACGTTGTTTTACTGATACTTTTTTCAATATTTTACGTAAATGCACTTTGCTCGTTGTGCTCTTTTATTAATTATTGTATTGTGTCCTTACTTGTACTTCTCTCTGTGGTGCACAATAAAGTATTTTTGTTTGTTTGTTTGTTAAAAGTTCTAAATTATTCTTAAAATTATAAAAACATTAGTTTGCATATGCATAACCAGCTCTTGCGCTGAACAAAATGAAGATCATATCAAACTACTGACAAAGGTATCTTGATTAACTGTTCGATAGTAATTAAACAATCTCTATGCATCTACAATTGGGAGGTGCACTGACAGTGTAAATTATTGTATGTTTTAAAACAAATTCCCTTTCAGCGTTGTCTTTAATTAAAATATAGGCTTATATTTTTTGTTTATTATGGCTAATTTTTCAATCCTTGGTTAAAACTTATTCATCAAATAACGCATTAAACTACCATTACAAAAATGTATTCTAGTTGTTGGTATTTGACAGTTTATAAGTGACATTATAAAATGTTTACTACTTACATTGTAATACTTTATTGGACAGATAAATTTTAATCAATAAATTTTAATTCAATTTTTTATTGAAAAATCGGCCCTAAAATTTGTCTTAAATATGTCTAAAATAATATAATCTTGCTTTGACTTTAATATCATTCTGAAACGTATAACGTATTTGATTTACTTAAGAAACATTGTTAACAGTTTTTCTTATAAACTGCTTTCCGTTTAGCATACAACCTAATTTCTTAAATAAACTACTGTAACTTATACGCGGGATAAAATAATGTACATTTTAGGCACGCATTAAAGATAACCCAAAGCCGTATGTAACAATAAATAAAGGGTGGATTACCGCCTCTTGAGAATGAAGGCTAACTACAATATAGTTTATTATTATGAAGTTTACGATTTACATATACAGCAGAAAATCCAATACAAAACTTATTCTCTCCGTATTTTTCAGTAAATTGGATTTATCTCTTAGCTCATTTAACTAAACTTTTTGTTTATCGACGACCAATCTTTCTAGCAAAAAATATGCACATAATAATGCACTTCGGTGATTTGATAAAGCATTAATATAAAAGAGCTCGCTTCGTGGGAACAATTTGCATGAAAAATTTCAACGTATTCACTCAGGACAATGGGTATAGATGATATATCGGCTATCTTTGTTCGTTGACCACGATGTTGCGCTATATGTAGTTATTAATAAGTATGTAGTGGCATTAAAAATTTATATATGCATAAATTAAACTAACATTTTTGGTTGAAATTTAGAACGAAGGATTGTCTTGTATCTAAAACTGAACGTAAGTTATTTTAATTAAGCTTATAACTAAAACATTAAAACTAATAAATATTTTTGGTAAATTGATATTTAAATAAAGTAGTAGAGTAACAGTATTCTCAGATTTTGGTAAAATTTTTAATTAAATATAACAATAATAAATAAAAACATCTGTTGCTACCACTACAGCCACAAAATATGAGAGCTTTATCGAAACCACCAACCTCGCAGTTATATAAGCTTATGAAAGAAAATAATTTTATAATATACAATAATAAACAGATTAAATACTTTTGTAAATTTCAAACGGCATTTTATATGTCATACATAACTAATTAATTATTTTATGTGTCATAATATATTACTTATATATCAATAAAGGTAGGTACTTATATGTTTTCTAACATGAAATTGAGCGTTTTATAAAAAAAGCTAAAATAAATATGTAGTCATGATGTCAGTATGCATTTAAAAATGCATATAATATTATGTATTTATCGGCGACGGCTGGATTTATAAACTATGTGGGCTGGTTATATCCTCTACATTGGGCATCGTGGGTAACTTCGAGAATCAAAAGACATAAACGGAATCTAACACTCACAATCACTAATGAACTGAAATGAATACTTTGTATAGCGAATCTAAACTCAAACTAATATAGAGACTGATATAGACTCGAACAGACAAGTCCGCTCGGCACGAGCTCCAACACTTGAATGCCCGTCCGCTACCACGGCCATGTCCAAGTGCACTTCGTGAGTCATGCGCTTGCGTTCGGTAATATCAGGGGTGGGGATCTCCGACACGGCCATCTCTGACGATCACACGTCCTCGTGTGAGGTCTCTGCAAAGACTACATACTCACAGTATCCTGCTCGGCCATACTGATTCTTGTCAACCATTTTAGGTCGTCACTAAAACAAACAATAATCATTATTCATCAATCAGCGCCGCACCAACAGCTTTCCTCGATTTCGCACCTACGAAACGTAATAGCTATGAATAACGTTGCTACAATGACTCACCGTAATTTCGCACCAACGAAATAACTAAAGCACGGAACATCGTCGCTACAACGACACACCACAATTTCGCACCAACGAAATGAGGCTAACACTTAATAACGTCGCTACAACGACTCATCTCGCTTCGCAACAACGAAAACAAGGATATCTCAAAAGGTCGTCGCTCCAACGACTCATCTTGTTAACGCACCAACGTAAACAAGGACAACTCTAAATGTCGTCGCTACAACGACTCATCTTGCTTATGTGCCAGCGAAAGCAAGGATAGCCCATCGCTACAACGACATTACTCGTTAACTCACCAACGTAACAAGACAAGAGACAAATGGCAACTTCATCTACTACCACTCAACAAACGGCACTACAATGCATTACAAAATCCAGATAAAGCATTTTACACAAAGCTCTTACGTCATTTTAACTACTACCACTACTAGCTACTACTAATAACCTCATGGTCGGATATTTTCCTGACTCTGTTGCGAGGATTTTGGAATTGAATGATTTGAAGTGGTAACTATCATTATACCTCAACAATTTTATGCGTACCCTTGAACTTCAATTCAAGCTTGCTTTGATTTATTTCCTCAATTTCGAAAAGAAGATTATCACCAACATTAAATTACCATTTAGAGAAGCTTTACTTTTATCATAACTTGATCGACTTCATTATCAATTACAGACATTAACCCCAAAGTCTCCTTTAACAAATAATAGCTCCTTCAGCCATCTAGCTTTTGTAACACGGTTTATAGTGAAGTTCATTGCCAGTCATACGTCACCTAACGTATCTTGACAATATCGATGTTTGCTAGACTCTACTGCTATGTCTAGCAGTGAACAACCAAAGGCTCATGATGTTGATGATGATGAAGATGACGACTTTCATGTTTAGCAGTGACTACGAAAGGCAGATGATGTTGACGATGACGATGATGATGACTTCTATGTCCAGCAGTGTACTGCAAAAGGCTGATTATGTTGACGATGACGATGACTTCCATGTCCATTAGTGGACTATATCGATGACGATGATGAATGATGACTGCCATGAGCACACCTTTTCAGCGTACTCGTCACTATCTACCTGATCATTAACACCACTACCCCCGGTGGAGACTACATCTTAATGTAACTTTATTTTTTTTACAAAATAACTGAGAAAACATACTTTCTAAGCACCTGCCAAATTATCAATAATACTGGCTAGTTATCAAAACAAATTAACAACAAAATAACTTGGCCTCTAGTGCCGTTATACATACTACTTCTAGTACTACTAAACCACTGTACACATTTTTAAAGTAATAGAGCAAAACATATCGGGTAAAAGTATCAATTAGACTAAAACATACTCTTTAACATCATTCTTCCCACTAATTTCCCTTGTAGCATCAATGTGCACGGAATACTAACTTAAGTGTTCTGCCTGAATTCTACCTGAGCTAGGCTTAGAGATTTAGCAAGTGATAAAGTTCACAACGAACTTACGCCCGAACTTAGACATGTAGCCCAGATGCATGACTAAATCGTGGATATTATGTACCACTGATCTTTTACCATTTTATCTGCACCTTGACAAATAATTTGCAACCTTATCGCATATGTCTTCCAGACATCAGTAACAACTCATTCTGCATGTCCAAATGCCTCTCATGGTCCTGGCAACCAGTCAACGGAAAGCTCAGCTATGTTGACTCGTTCTGCCCCACATAATTTGCAATAATCGAAATACATACTGTGATAGCGATTGTGCATTGCGCGAAACTCGAAAGGCAACTAACATCCTATAGACTAGCTCCCTTTATCTCTGTCATGAATGGTATTAGAGTCGACAGACTGGAGACAGACCCTCTCTACCTGTGAACACGTGAAGACACTACTCTGCTTTTTACTAAACGGCTCCCACCGAATTGCAATCAGTCACCACTGCAAACTTGCAAACCTGTAAATAATACCTGCAGTGCATAACTGCATTAACCACTGCTATGCTGCTGCAACTTAAACTGCGGTCTCGTGTGCATGGGAGTAAAACCTGGTCTCTAAGGCAGTAGTTCTACGTCTGTAGTAAGCAACTGGATGCTACTACCGTCATGTTTCCATATCAGTTCAGTACCACATCCATCCGCGCTTGGATCTATGTGAACTGGGGTCATACTCCATAAGAATGGGCTCTGATGTTAAAAGACTAATAAACGTTCAACTGATCTGCTCATGTGATGATGAGTAATCACTAATTAATTTTACTTCCCTTGTAACTTGTAAGCATAAACAATAGTGCTATAATCTAAGAAAACTGTTAATAAACAAACAGAAATAAGAAGCTGTATAAGCTATGTGACTGTACTTTACCATCCTTAATAACAAAGCCTAAGTATTAAACACTACGCTTTCAAAACTTACATTTGGATAGGTTTAAAGAAGATACTACCTTCCATAAAGCACTTACTCCACTCCTTACTATAATCCGGAAGCGCACTGTACCTGAAGCTAACCAGTTAGCCAAGTACTTAGTTTCACTAATCCACCTGTTAAAAACTCTTTGATACTTTGTTACGCAATCTGCTGCTCGTTCAACGCACAAAACTCCTTAGAACAGACACATTTCAACAGCTGTAACTCAGATGGTAAATTAGTGCTAATAATAAAACACAAAATTCTCTAATTGAATTCACGCCTCTGCATCTTGGACTTATGTCCCTACGTAAGCCTACCAAACCGCTAGGTATTTTTCTTCTGTCGGTACCGAGTATAATAGAGAGAAACTCAATTAACAAAGCAACACGCTTCAATAAGATGAAATTATTGTATTGTCACTATTCCTTAGTAAATGTACACAGTGTGAACTAAATCTGTCCATTAAAGTAGGTAGTTCAAAATCGAGTTCGTTACATACGAACAATAAAGGAAGCCAAATGTAAGCGTGTTAAAAATCAAAACAATTTCTCGTATCAGACTTGCTACAAACAAGAACATTATTACGCAATAAAATAACACATTAGAATATCACACATGTAAACTTTGTGTTTAATTTCTCAACCTAATAAGCTAGCATCGCTATCATAATTATGATTAGGCACAACACAAATTAAAATTACTAAAAAGTAATCGCCTATTGTAACTTGCCATACACCTTGTTATGAACTGTCTACAATATGTTAACAGATTATTTTGAAATTAATGTTATTATTAAAAACGCTTACTAGTCAATTTGCTACTAGCAATTATATCTCTGATAAGGATACGCTCAGTACCAAAAAACAAAACTAAACATGTATGACTCACAGTTGTCCATAAGTTTGCCACACGGCACGTGTTGACTCAATGATTGCGCTCAGGCAACGTGGATGTAGGTACCTGACCTGTTGGTTTTCGGTGATTCTGTGCTTAGTGCAATCATAAGCACCCTATCCGCTCGTGCACTCCGATGCAAAGTGGCCAGACACGCCACAAATGAAACAAATGACTCGCGATGGTTAAACCCTGCACTAAGAGGACTGCTGATCCGTCGCGCGCCCTCCATCTGCTGTCTGCGAATGGCATTCACACGCAGGTTTCCTACAAACTTATTGATAGCACACAGTCAGCGAAGCAGCCCTGTTACGCCTCGCACTTGTCCTGTAAATGTCACTAATTTGCGGAGCCCTTCACCGCATAAAGACGGCTGCCCTGAGCTCTCGCTGCAGCAATCCCCGGCAACAAACTCAGTATTAGCAAGGGCCACACGCTGCAAACGCTTGTCAAACCGTGAAACACGCGACAACACGGTTGAAGTGGCAACTTCCTTCACGCTCACATATCGCCACGAAGCCACTGACGCACACAACCCGATGACACACACCGACAGGCACTCACGTCGCTTGGCTCGCCACCCTGCAAGTTAACACAAGCAGCCGCAGCGGGCTCAACATAGTCACATTACGCTACACTATACGATAACAATTCTCCTTACTGTGTCCCCTGCTACCAGAAAATAAATTAAGGAGACATGATAGACACTCCAAAGCACTTTAACGCATCATAAATAGCAAATAGTAACAAATAATAACTTTAACGGCTTTTTTCAAAACACAGATCAACGGACAATGGCATTACATCACGCACGTTATTGTTCCACTTGTTGTATGTTGTAAGCACTCACCGGTTTTCTTATGGCTACGATTAAACGTCGCATGATACTATTTTGCACCTCCAGAATAATTTTATAACGTGTCTACATTACCACATGACGATTGTAAAAATCACGTTTATTCTTTGTGCTCAAAGCAATCCCGCTTCTGATATCGGCGACGGCTGGATTTATAAACTATGTGGGCTGGTTATATCCTCTACATTGGGCATCGTGGGTAACTTCGAGAATCAAAAGACATAAACGGAATCTAACACTCACAATCACTAATGAACTGAAATGAATACTTTGTATAGCGAATCTAAACTCAAACTAATATAGAGACTGATATAGACTCGAACAGACAAGTCCGCTCGGCACGAGCTCCAACACTTGAATGCCCGTCCGCTACCACGGCCATGTCCAAGTGCACTTCGTGAGTCATGCGCTTGCGTTCGGTAATATCAGGGGTGGGGATCTCCGACATATTAATTTCATAAGGATTATCAAATAACATTCTATATTATACTATTTTAGTGACTTAAATTATATGAGAGATTTTTAACAACCAAAATGCGGTTTACGCACTAAATAATGGGTGTAAACTATTTTCCAAACCAATGTAATAAATACTAGCTTATGGGGAGGCTTTTCGCCATTACCATTATAACACGTACGACAATATCATTAACGAGTGACCATTGCCATCACGTTTTCAGTTTTAATCTGGGTTTAATATACCATAATGTAAATCCTAATTTATTTAAAGCAAACTGGAAATAATGCCCAATTTTACTATAATAGAAAGAATATTGTTATTTAATTATGTTGTCACATACACATGGATATTGGATAAGCAACGATGGCCAATGTCAAAGAAAGTATTAAGCCACCTAGTACAAACCAACAGGACCTGAATACTTAGTTTTATCTTTATAAAATGAAAAGTGTTCAAAGAGTTTAATATTCATATTATGTACAATAAGTACTCTTCATTTTCAAGAATCTTCAAATTTCAACAAGTTCCAAGATTGGGAAAAACTTTAGATAATTTCGTTATATCTTCAAAGTTTCATTTTAAGACATTTAAGATCGTATATTTTATACTTGAAATTCTTTTAAATTTTAACCCGGCGAGCATGAGGTGTAATAAAGTTACATCAAGCATGAGGCAGGGTATGACATACCCTTAATACAATCTAGCATAATTTAGTATTTAGTATTATTTTCTTTACTTTGTTGATTATATTGTGTAAAATTATGTTTTGGTAGTGTAAAATGAAATAAAACAAGTTTAGAGTTCTACATTAATTATTATTTATTCTAGTTTCATATAATGATGAGATCATAGCAATTTTTTTTATGAAGTTACAAATTAGATGAATTTAACAAAAAATCTTTATTCTTTGGAATGTAATCAACTTAAAATTAAAAAATAACGACATCTTCTTCTTAAAAAACATATGAGTTGATTTTTTTTTTTGCTAAAAAATATACTAATCACTAGTGTCAAAATCAGCACAATTTTCGCACATGAATTTTGCATGCTCCAGACATAAGGGCTTGTTACAAGTTTTACAGGAGTATTTGGTTTTTCTGTCTTTCTTGTAAGGACAAACCTGACATCTGACATATCGTCCGGGTGCATTCGCAGGTCTAGATGAGGACTCTCAAGCTGTTTTTCAATTCTCTGGTGGATGTAACTTGGAATAAGCTGTTTTGATTTTCTTTCATGTAGGTGTTCGGAAATCATTGATAAGCCCAAGTTACGAATGAATTCTGTTCTCTTGATGGAAACATTATTGTTTTCTATATATACTGGATTCATCACCTGAAGAATCAGCCTCCAACATAGTACGGATCCATTCCTCATGCCTTTCGTTGTCCAATTTGATAAAAAACTAAAAAAAAAACAGTAAAACAAGCAAATTAATGAATAAAAAACTGATTCGCAAACACAGATCACACCATAGAACTAAAAAAACAATATAAAATCAGTTAAAAATTAATAATGTATAATTAAATATTTACGAAAAATAAATACGTCAAACATGAGGCAGGGTCTAACATACCCTCAACACATTTGCGCACGATTATCCCGGCCGGTGAGCCGCGCCACACTTCGATCACACCACCATACCACTCCCCGCGGCCCTCCTTCCAGCTACTGAGCGCGCTGGTAATGCCGCGCGTAAAACTTAAAAATTACACGACTTTAAAAATGTAACAGGGTGTGAGATACCCTGGCTCATGCCCGCCGGGTTAATACCCTTCCAAAAGAGTTATAGCAAGCTGTAACTGACAGTTTAATGTATAGCTCGTTTAATATTGTAAATGCATGTTCTTTTTGTCTGATATATTTTTATAGTTGCCAAACATAATAATATTATAACAAACTTGGTTTCCACCCGCGGATTCACTCGCGAGGTCAAAGGGAATTCTCACCGGAATGAGATGTTGAACCGGTGTAAAAAAAAATTGGTTGTCTGTAAAGTCGGTTTACTGGCGATAGTTGAACGTGACAACGTCCGATTGTGCTTCTTTGTCGCTCGTTCCGCGCTCTCGCTTGCACTTCAAACCTTACATGGAACGCTTCAGAGCGAGGTAACGCCGCATGAGTCATGTTTTTTCGTGCGTGCAGCCGGCTCTATCGAATAATAAGACGTTGTCACGTCAAAAACACTTATTTCACTCTCAGTTAACACAAAAACCATCATTTCATCAATTGGTTTATTTGCTTCACGTTATTGAATAAATATCAAATCGCAAGCTACAAAATATATATTTATCTTATCATTTGAACTCTACATATTTTTATCAAGACGTAGCATTCTCTAGCGTAGAGCTACGCTATACTACGCTTTTGTAATATCTCTATCTACATATCCAAAAAGCTCTTTCACGTGTGTACATACTTACAATAATTCACAGTGAACATCATACTTCGACTTTATTTTGGGACTTTAAAGTTTCAATTTACTTTTAATCTCAAGATCTCTCCTCGACTCTCGAAATATAAGTATTATTGTGTGGAAAAAAAGTAAATGACATCGTAAAGATTGAACATTACACGGGCCATTTCATTTTCATTGTGGCTAGCTGTTTTATGTGCAATAAAAACGCGTGTCACGTACGACTTCTATTAATATGTATGAATTTCAGACATATTTTTGTTCGGCATTGAAAAACAAATTGAGTTCGTAAGGGCACCACGGCAGTTATGTCTTTTTAATTAATTAATTGCACATCTTAATTATACCTACCCTTCTATTAACGACCAGTCTTCGTATGTTTTTAGAATGTTGAAAGACGGGCATTGGTCATTTAAATATTATTATGGTATTTTTAATAACGTAAAAAATGTCATGTCCGAATAACTTACCGTACCTATAGATAATAAATACAACAAATTAAATTGAACGCAGAAAAACAATGCAGAAATATAACATTCAATTCGCAACTTGATATTTAAACGAGTTGAACAAATAATCTGATATATTTTTTTTCATCGTAGTTCGGTTTTATATTATGAAATTCGTATTGAATTGGGCATGCGGTATGAATCAATCGATTTATGGCGCCCAAGGGAGTCATGTTCCTTGGTCAATTTATGGTATCATGTCAATGTTTACATAATCAACGGTTTATGTGAACGCTTAGGTACTGGTTTCTCAAGACAACAATGTCTTAGGCCTACTAAAGTCATTAAATTGGTATTAGCTGCTATACTAAAATAAAACACATTCGTTGGTGTTTGCGGTTTTCCGACGTAGTGTATATAATGATTTCCATTTGTGCCCTTTTATAAACAATATTAACATCGCGTAATGACACTATCTTGAAACTAATATGTGGGTTGTGACGAGCTTGTTTGTTTGTTAATTCTGAGTAATTAACGTTTAATACTCTCAAGTTTGTAATTCTGGTTACATTTTAGACTGAGTCACTAACCGTTCAATATAATCTTCGTGGTTGGTTATTATTGTAGATGTATGAACATTTTCTTAATCATAATCGTAGAGAAGAAATGAACAACTTTTTCAATATGTATATAGATGTCTCTGTTCGTATCGATCTATCAAATGTACCATCCATTTTAACTGCCTACTTACTTTGAATATCAGCATCACCATGTATAATTCATATACGTGTAAGTCTTCAATGACTAGTTCCACAACTCCTGGATTTGTTATGTTTAGTCAGTTCAATAGGCAATGCTAGCTTGGATGAATTTTACATAAGACCCGCGAGGCGCGACCCCGTCATTGTAAGCGGCTCGACGGACCACAGTGGATTTTAGTCGGTAGTCCACTGTTTTCAGTGAAAATCTGACGGGCCCTTTCCGGAAGGGTCTTGGTTCTCTCTTTATTATTGTAAATGTATTTTCCACTTAAAAAACAGGCATTATTTATACTTATAGTATGTGAGGTTAGAAAACAAAAAATAAATCTTTGTATTTATCGTCATTTTTTTTAGCTTGTGTTTTCCTAATTTAACCATTACAAATACAATCCCTAATCTTTGATTTCTTTTGCAGTAAAGGCAAACAAAAACTACTAAGCGGAAACTTCAGAGATATGCAATAATAGATATTATCCAGTTGCAGAGAACAATTTCACAATTGGCTGGAAATATAAACAGATCAGTAGGAACAGAGCCGCATAAAATTTTATGCGTACGATTATCGACGATTCAGCAGCTAACAGGATAAAAACAACACTCAATTCTGCTCTACTAGTTTTGTATTTTTGCGTATTTATTAATTTAGCAAGTGTAGTAGTGGATGAATGTTCTCAGAATAATGATATGAAGTATGTGTGAAATAGAATATTAACTGAAGAAAGCACGCACTTTCGATAAATGTTGAAATATGTAATATTTAACTGTAGGAATACTTCGTTATATTACGAATCTGTCAAAATAATAAATAATTATATTGATGTCATTGTGAATTAACATCATTTTATTTTTTGGCGAATAAGTTAATTGTTAGTATGGGAAAAAATCTAAATATCATAATCAAAGTTCATAGTGCCCTATTTATTATAATTAAAATTTAAGTTCTCATCCTTACGAAAACTTATCCTCTAGAATATGCATCTGTATAATATGAAATACATACTTTTAATAAGAACTAAATAAATATTTTTACTTTCGGTCTTTTTAATGTAGGCTGATGTGAGTTTACACAGACAACATTACTCCACAGTCGTTAACGTGGGAATAAAAAAAATATATGGTATTGTATAACAAACACTCGTCAAATTGGTCATTTAGGAATGCCATAATTGAACGTCGTTTAGCTAATACAAACAAAAAGATAAAAGCATTAAAAACAGCTTTAATCACCTAAATATCATAAACACAGTGGAAGATAAAAAGACAATAAAAATTATTCCAATGTAGCTCGATGCGATTCACATCGATTCCTTTGTATTAAAATCGCATTTCTTTTATTAAATTTGTACAACTTGAATCGTTTTAATTCCACGATCGGCTTTTTGTTGAAGCTGCGAAGATTCGCACCTTTTCTCATTGTATAAATTCTTTGCCGTGAAATAACTTTGACGCTCAAACGAACGAGCCTTTGAACGATTTTTTTGTTCTTCCAATGTTTGTCCTTAATAGAAATGATGTAAAGATGTCCTTTTAAAATTTTTGTAAGTAAAATATTTTTGTGCTATTAAAATTATGGTACGATGAGTCACTTTAATGTTAGGGTTTTTCTTAAGTGGTGGATTGTGTGTTAAAATTTCAATGGACTGTCTCTTATTTATGGGTATTATATAAAGGTACCTATATCAAATTGCGTATATTCCAATATACATTATTTGAAGATATTTTCTTTTAAAAATGTTTGGTGATTTGAATTTTAATAAAAAACAACCTGAAAAATACATTTCTTTAATTCATTTAAAAAGCTTTATCTATCATGAACTTCATCATCTTATTATTAGAATTTTCAGTAAAGTTTCGAATAAAATAACGATCAAACAATATCAAGATAACATAAAGTGACAGAGTTCTGCCCAAGAAAACGCTAACTGCCGCTGTCACTCGAAACTACGAAAAAGCTCACGCACAGAGCTTCTGTTATCCTATTACACGTACACGTAGACCACAATAAACATCTAATTCTTTCCTGCGCACCTCTGCACCCTCGTTCATCCCTTTCCTTCAGATAAGCCCGTCCCGTTCTAACCAAGTTCGGGTCGGAGCACTTTTAGCTCCCTAGTTACGTCCGCGAGCTCGTGGTATGAGGACGTGGGTATCGCTCGAATGTCCGATCGCAATTTGCTTTGCCGGGTCTATTACTGAAATATCGTTGAAAACAACATAACGACCGTTATTACACAGGCTCGTTTAGACTATGCGATAATTACACTTGTGCGTTTAAGGATATAGGAGCGATGGTTTTTAATAAATAATTGGTAAGTGTTATGTTTCAGTGCATTAGATATAGACTGGAAATTGTGATCATATTGCATTCATTTTTAATAAGCTAGATACTAGGGGCTATCTCGCACTGAATTGTGCTTGTTTATTTTCTTTCATTATTGTATGTTATCATGAATTGATTTGTTTATTATGTTTCATTCATAAATACGTAATTAACACGACTCTTGTAGCAATGGAGCTTTATATCAATATGATGTAGAGTTCACCACAGGTAGTTTCAACGTCCAACCATTTATATTCTACTATCTACTCAAATTTTATTGTACTGTAATTTTTATTTATATATTTTCTGCTATGATGAGAAATGCAAAAGCGTAAAATATTTCTCAGGTTACTTGCAATTATTTTATCAATACCATAAAAAATACATTATATTAATTTTCAACACAAAATATGTTTTGTTTTGATAAATCAGTCATTTATTTATCTTTGAAAGAGCATATTTTTGAAATATTTTTTTAATTAAAATAATTAGCTATACGCATTCTTATAACATTTTATACTAACTCATCAGAGCAGAAAATTACACAATTACATTTTTTTTAGTTGGAACAACAAAAATAAAATTACTGGATTTCAAGACAAATTGCTACAATTTATTTATATTCTTAATTACTTTCACGTCATTCACATTAACACACATTTACAAGTTTTAGTTTTAATTTTATTTTGGTAGCACAATTTTTACTATTTTAATGTTTTAAATATTCACCTACACGCTGACTATTTTTTATTTCTCATTTTCGCAACAGTTTTCACTGCTGTGCTCCTATTGACGGTTTTTATGTTATGTATTGGTAAAAGGTACATGGCTTTTACCCTTTCTTGATAAAATGACTACCCGACACAAAAATCTTATCAATAAGAACTGCTAATTCCTGCGATCAATGTGTTCAACCATACAAACAAATATACACTTTAGCTTCAGCTTTTCTTATGAAATAATATGCAATTATATCATGTAGGTATATTTTAACAATCAATTACCAATTACTAATCATATACTGTAAACTTTTCTTTCTCATTATTCATTTTAAATTTTTTTTCTCTACTGTACCAAAGGTTGTCTGGATGAAATCGATCTAAAGCGATAAGACTGCCATTCTTAGTTTAAGCTATATTTAAGTGTTTGTATTTATTTTTATTCTCTTTAAGTGCAATGAAGGATTGAAAAATAAATAAATAAATATTCACATATTTTTATCGATAGAAATACAAATATAATAAACTTATCACAGTATGGCTGGCAAAGCTTCTCTAGGGCAAAACCAATAATAGTAAATTTTCAAAGCTACCATTAGAATATCAATATTAAGTGAAGCCTGCAAGGGTTCGACTTGAATTATTAATTTGGCTTTCAAATTAAAGATAAGCTTCCATTTTACGATATGATTTCTGGCGAATATTGCTTCGATAATTTATTAATAAGCTGTATTGTGGCTTAAAGGCTGTTTGAAGCAACAAAACAGCTTTTATTGGAAAGTTCTCGAAATTATATTACTCTTATTTAATGTACCTACTTATTGAACTACTTTCATAAGAATTTGCCTTTTAACTGTTTGATGTTTGTTTTAACTTTTAAGAAGTCTTTCGAAATAAAATATAAGCGTTTTGTGAATCAACATTAATAGCTCTATTATTCTGTTAAAATTGCTATAACAATAGATATTCATAAGTTATAAGAAGGAAGGAAGGAAGGTTTAAAAACAAATATGCTCGATAATGCAACGTATTACGTAACATTAAATCAATACGTAGTTAGATTTTTTTACAAGAAATACATCCATTATTACAGGTTATTACTCAGGCCCCGGAATCACAGACGCAATAGAAAATCTATTGTGTCGTGGCCCGATCGGGCCGTTCGGGGCTCAATGGGTTAATTGTGTTCTAACAGTATTTTTGGTTGATAATATTAATGGCATAACTATGCATTTAACATTAATAAATACTTTCCACCTTAATACGAATAAACCATGTATAAAATTCTAGTACAGGTACGATGAAATTGCAAACATTTGCTAATGAAAAACAATCTCAAAATTGTAAGCAAAGTGCGTATCATATTCGAACGCCATACAAAATTTTATATACGACGCTGAAAATTAAAATTTTCCTGCAAGAATTTTTTCAA
The DNA here is from genome assembly GCF_061535395.1 of Colias eurytheme. Taxonomy (NCBI): domain Eukaryota; kingdom Metazoa; phylum Arthropoda; class Insecta; order Lepidoptera; family Pieridae; genus Colias; species Colias eurytheme. The sequence continues at coordinate 4,111,964 of NC_142993.1, read as the reverse complement.
TTGTGCAAAAAATGTTAGCGCTCTGCCTCCATTAGGACCTGACACACACAATGATTTAGTACGCCCAAGAGAATTATTATGATCATAATTTTTGCACAGTCAACTTTTAACTTTATTGTTATTGCTTTGAAACTTTTTTTACGTTTTTGTAGCACATGTTGCCTGGAACGTAACGTAGTGAATCTGGTAAAAGACACTTTTTACGCTGGTTTTACTGTAGCAAAGGTTATAAATGATTTATGATTATTACGCAGATTTGTCCAATATATTCATATGAACTGTAGAAGTCGTATATGGTCTTAAAAGTTTATCTTTATTAATGATATTATTTTACAAATATAAAAAAGAACTTAGACCAGAATTCATCAAACACGTATTGGTGAATTTTGGTCAATCATTATTTCTTGTCTAAACTTAAATAACATATACCTATTTGCACTTATCTTGCATTATTATTCAAATGACTATTGATGGTTTATACGTGTCAATTTAGGCATCCACGCTGAAACCGTCAATACAGCAATAAATTTCCGAAATATTTTTATCTTTAGTGATTCAGCAAATCTCACGTTCGGCATACGTAAATAAAGGCTTCCTCGTATATGCTTGTCACGCTCAAGCGCCGTAAAGCGCTTTGCAGAAATTGAAAGTGACTTTGCCTGTAAAGTGTAACGACTGAAGCGCTGAAATATCAATTTATTCGGATCCTTCGAGTGTTAGCGTTGACAGATGTTGAAAATATTAAAATAGTTTCTGCGATTTACATTATTCGATCAGTGGATATTTTCATGAATATTTTATTTGGACGAATTACAAAACATTTATATTTACACTAGCTGTTCCCCGCGGTTTCACCCGCATTGTTCCGCTCCTGTTGGTCTTAGCGTGATGATATATAGCCTATACCTTCCTCAAAAAATGGGCTTTCTAACACCGAAAGAATTTTGCTAATCAGACCAGTCGTTTCTGAGATTAACGCGTTCAAACAAACAAACTCTTCAGCTTTATAATATTAGTAAGTATAGATTACAAAATATCATCCCATTAGATTGTTATTTTTGTATAAATTCACCGTTCAAGATTATGTATTAGCCCATAATAGGTACTTTTTGATTGAGATTATCCCTCATTTGACTGAGTTAAGAAGTTGGCTGAAATGACGTTTAAGTAAGATAATCTGTTTCCAAACCTGATAAATTTGTTTGTATACTTAGGTATATCACGAATAAAATAATTCCGCATTTGAAAAGCAGACTAACGAAACATCAGAACAAAGTTGAATTAATCTGTGTATGAAAACACATAGGCCCTTAGAGAAGGACAGAGGCTAAGTTTGTCGGTCGAAAGTTTATAACATCACATTATAATGTCGAGTCAAACAAGGATTAAGCTTAAAGCTATAGTACGTAATATAATATTTGGATAATATTTGCATTAAAACAAAACATGAATTATGTATCTCATGAAACAGATTCACAGACAGACAGCGTTGACATGAAGAAGCTGTCTATGAATCCTCTATATTTTTTATGAAAAATAGGCTCTACCTTACGGGTTGTTATCTTTAACCTCGCTAGCAAGCGTTACTAGAACTAATTATTTACTATTATAATATAATATTGGACTTGCCAAAAATACGCAGACTGTAGTTCCGGAAATATGATGAAAGGATACAGTAATGAACAGAAGATATTTTGTTGTAATAATAAATAACCGCTAGTCCTATTCGTTTTACGTTCTCTACATTAAGTGTGCTAACGTAACCTAAATTCTTAATATAGTATGCTCCATGGTAAGACCTCCCTGTTTTATGTACTATTGTAAATCTTTTAAATCGGATAATAAACTTGAAATATTACTCTTCTCTATACTAATATTATAAAGCTGAAGAGTTTGTTTGTTTGAACTCGCTAATCTCAGGAACTAGTGGTCTGATTTGAAAAATTATTTCGGTGTTAGATAGCCCATTCATCGAGGAAGGCTATTATATCATCACGCTAAGACCAACAGAAGCGGAGCCACGCGGGTGAAACCGCGGAGCGCAGCTAGTCTAGTATAAATTATAATCTGAAACATGTAGACGATAAAAGACCGCACCATTTTTCTAACGTTTAGCTATATAAGATACTTAAATTTGACAGATAGTCTTCAGTAATCCAAAGTTATTTTCTGCATACAAATATTATATTCATGGTTAGTAAAGATGTAGACAAACACACTTATTACAAAGTGTATTGCGTAAAGCACCGTTCAGCCGTTACTATGACCCATTTCGAATCTATTTTCGGGTTAGCGTTTATCTAGACGTGTAGATCCGCTTTGATGCGACGCCATAATGAATGAACGTATATTTTTAAGAAAAAAATTTATGGCCAGGTACATTTAAATAAAAAAAAGTTTTCTTTATTTTTATTAAAATAACTGTAAATAATTCATAATAAAATAATATAAACTAGGAAATAAAATATGATTATTTCAATGAAATAAAATAATACCTAATTTTATGTAAAAATTACCTTCCTATTGATTAGCGTGTTAAAAAATGAATTAGCTACATTTAAGAAGAGGATATTTTGTTAATTTATCATGCTTCATAGCACGTAGCAAGTAGCCAAAAAATATATTAACGTTGATTAAGTTTTCACTTGTTTATTTTGAACAATACTGAGTCAGAACAAAAACTTTGAAACGATACGAATTAATTATCAGCGCACTAGCATACTGTTATATTATGCATTAAAGTTTAAATAATGAATAATATAACCTACAAGAGGTCCACATGACCTGAAAACTAATTCAGGCCTAACATGTTCGGTCAAACAAATCCCAAGAGTGCGATACTATAAAATATACTTTGGTAACAAAACCGACAGCAACCAAATAGATATATGATAGTTAAATGATCCACAAACAACATGACAATGCTTTTACTATTAACAACTGATGGACAGTTTCAATCAGGCAAATGCTTTCTACCAATGGTTTGACATTTCATTTATGTAAAATATATTATCAGGGGCACTTTACATTTTAATGACCCCTCTGATTTATTTCAATACGGGTTACCGGGTTTGACTTTTTGCGGATAACCGAATATTTTTCCTTCTACATAAAACATTCACAAAATCTTGTCTGTTTTTTATTTGACCTTTTAGATGTATGTACGTGATAATACGTTCGAAAGAAAGTAGAATGTAAAAAAGCTAATATGTTAGTATAATAACGATATTGTACCATGAATTTTGGATGCCCCAGCTGATATTGTGATTAATATTATCGTATACGTATATTCGCAAGTAATGAATACATCCCCTAGTGTCCAAAGCTTAACTACATAGACCATTCTACTTTAATGAAGGAGATACGAATATTTAATTAAATGCTGTAAAAATGGTGCTGCACAATTTTTCATTTATGGAAACATGAACATTCCACTTGTTTATTTTTTGTTTTTCTCAATGTTATAAAATTTATATCATATTTCATTTAATTTTGGATTACTTCTAATATACGTTTTTGCCGCCACGCAAAGGTTAAATCTTAAAAAATAATACATGGGTAAATAATGAAAACGCCAACAGCTCTTAAGTTTAACTTAAATTTTAAAGCGCACCGCTTGAGTAATATCGTGAATTGTTAAATCTTCATTACACAGATTCTCATGAAACTTACTGAGAAGTTCAATTTTATTAATTGAATTGTTTAATAGTTTGTGGTTTGGAATTAAGAAATATTTAACTCTATATTTAAGAATTGTGTCTTGTTTGTTAATAAATCAATATAAACTTGTAGATATTAATTTGTTTATTCACAATGATTGAAAATCATAGTGAGATTAATTGACAGACAAACTAACCTATTCATTTTTAAAGAGGATCATAGAATAAGCCGTGTGTAGAATATTTAGTTCCTTTTAGCATTTTAGCCAGAAAGTTTTATTTGACTACTAATTTTATAAGTTTAAGCGTTATTTTACATTATCATTTTGTCAAGAATATCCTACTTAATTCAATACAAAAAAATACAACGTATAGGGAAGCGATAATTCTACCTATAAACCACCACCATAAACCATTTTACTGATGTATATTTCCATAAAATACCGGAGTAATCGAAAGTACCCCAGGGGACTAAAACAAAGGGGTTGATTCCGCTGAATACGGAAAACCAAGGTAAATTAACGGAAAGAACTAGAAAGTTCTTGGAAATAAATTTTAATACGAGTCATGTTTAATCAAGATAATGAATTGCAGGGAAGATTAAAAATTGGTGTAATTTAATTATTTTAAAATTTAGTAAGATCTTTTGGAATGGTAAATATTGTTAAAACATAATTATATGTTTATATATCCTTTTATAATATAAGGTATAGCTCACACTATATTATAATTAATTTAAGTCAGCTTATGTATGAAGTTTTGTACACGTAAACATTTCAGAAGTAATCTTCTATTGATTCAACATTTTTTTATTCCATATATAAAGGTCCATTCACAGTTCATATCTATTTGAAAGAACCTGTCATATCCCTGATTGGGTGGCACGTGACCCGAGTGGGTAAAACGGGGAGAACAATGGAATGATACCTGAAGGTGAATTTCTATGGTTTGCCCCGCTTGTGCGTAGGGAAAATTAATGGCGTGCTGTTGTGAAATTGGGACGTGCGAAGTTTTGCATGATCTCGAGCGAATTTTATTTAAATATGGAAAAATTTTGATGAGTTAAAGGCAATTTGGAATAATATTTAATTGACTAATCTTTGGATAGTAAAGTTGACAGTGACGGTGACCTGATTTCAATAAAGATTTCGTACTAAATAAATAGTTAGGTAATCTACCAAATGGCGTAGCTAAGTGGAATTGAAAGAGTTTTCATCCATTAGTAACTTCTTAATTGTTTTAAATAACATCGTACCTACATGTTATTTAAATTTCATACAATTATAACGACGTATCTTCCAAAAATCTTCAACAAAACCGAATCAAATCGGCCATTAAAGATAGAAATATTAATCAATATCCTCTATTACCTACAATTGGTATTTACCTCAAATACATCAATACTACATAAACAATTCATCGATTGATTGCAAGGGTCTTTACCCTCCTATCCAACCGCACTTTTAATATATCATGAAGTTTCATTCACGTCACGATACTCTACACCGTAATTGAATTGTTCCTTGTAAAATGTATTGAGTAAAACCGTTCAATTTATCGATGAAACTTCTTCGAATTTTGTGGTACAGTTTAACATGAGTATTTCCCTCAATTATGGTTCATCTTTGATAAGTGACTTAACAATATATTGATAAGGAGCTTATTGATATGATTGTCATACCAAACTTTTATATTACAATCATGTATTGTGCCAATGCACGTAAATAGATCGTTTAATTTGATTATAAACAACTGTCCCACATAAAAAAAGCTTTCATAGATTTAGTACTACTCTACGATAACATAGGTACTTATAATGTACCTTATAGTCAGAATCTAATAATATAAAAAATGAAAGAAAGCAAACATGACATAGTAAAAAGTAAAACACACGAATCATAAATAATTTGGAAAATCCAAAAGTGCACGCCTCATAATTTTTTTTTAATAAATATTTATTAATTATTATTTTTGTTTATTTAATAACAATTAAACCACATCGAATCAGACCCTGAAAAATGAAAGGGTTCTATTCCTGAGCATACTCAAGCGTAAGAGAAAAAAAAAGACTCGATTAGTAAAGTATTTCGGTCGCTATCGTGTTAACAAGAAAAAGGATCCGCACATACAGACACACGGACGTCCAAGACAGAACTTTTTTAAACTGTTTTTTAACTAGTTTAAATAACAAAAATGACATCAAAAATATCATGAACGTTAAAAATAGTGTTTTTTCTTAATATGTGTGTGTATGTATTATCTTACAAGTGCAATGTATGATACATAAAGACATTTTAAGTTTGAAAAATCAGATGTTTTGCGCGAAGTGACAGTAGTACCCACCTCAACGCTTCGCTTATGAGGCGTGCAAAACACATGAAACATATAGATTAGCTGATGTTCGCAATAAAGATCTCTGTCTCTAATATTTAGTACAGGCCGAGCTTTCATTAGCAAATAGGCACCTGACAGATGTATGGCTAACGTCTGACATTTGGCTGGATTTACTAACAATCCTGATGTTGATTCAGACGCTATCACCTCAAAGAGACCAAAATAGAAAGGTCGTTAACCTTAACGTCACGGGAAATCTCTGGCCCAGATAGAGTAAATATTTGTTTGGATGTTTCAGAAATGGATCGATCTTAATTTTAATGAAAACAACGGGGTTATAATTGAACTGTCTATTCATTTAATTTTATACGCCCTCACCAGAATAGCTCTGCGTAGGCGTTTTGAGATCATCTCAATGAAATTAATAGAAAATATTTTCATAGCAAACGAAATGGTTTTTGTCACTTTAAGTGCTGAAAGTATCTTCAGAGTTTTTGCAATTATAGCAATATGAAAGACTGACAGTTTCCTCTTAAATTTTATCTTATTTCTAATGGTCCGGGAGCCAGCAGCAGATTTTATGACCAAGTTCCTCTCAAGCGGTAATTAGTAAAATGCATCAAAGTATAGTATTATGAAGCCTCGTGAACGTCAGCTGGAGCTCGGTTGGGGGGAAGAGCGGTTGTAGCCTCCCGTATCAGCTGACGGTTTTTCCACCAAGATACAGCCAGCTGACATATATATTTATCCACAGTTACATATAAGCTATCATCAGGTAAATTTTTGTTTGAGAGGAAATAACGGAAAATAAATTTTTCTTTAAATTTAACTTTCATGTTCGAGACACCAGCTGACGTATAATAACACCATGTTGTAACCAGCTGACTTTTTTTTTTCGTTGAGATATTGGGTTAGCTACAATTTGACAAATTTTTAGCTGAGAGGAAATGAATGAATGAATGTATTTTTGTTCCTATGTGCGTGTGAGGCTACAACCGCTCACCCCCCCAACAGAGCGCCAGCTGACGTTCACGAGGCTTTATAATACTATACTCTCATGCGTCTGACGAATTATCTCTTGAGAGGAAATAATGAACCCAATTTGCACCTGGCTCCCTAACCATAATGAAGATATCAATCTTGGATCTTTTACAAATTAAAAAAGACCTAAAAATATCCAACTTCAGATAACTAAATTTTACTTTCCTTTTAAATGTTATACTCTTTTTATTCGTTTGGTGATGTTTTTAATGTTCAGAATATTTCACTCAAATATGTACATAAAAGATTCGCAACGATTTGAAAATCCATGTTTAGATACTAAGCTTAAACTGATAATACTAAGCGACTAATTCTTTTGTTTCAGTTGCGGGGAGGCCAAAACAATGGCCTAGTGTTGTACCAAAACATCGATAGTCGATACAATGATGTGGCTGATATTCCTGCTGCCCGCGCTGGCCGCGGCGGCGCCGTCACCCAGTGACGTAGATACCTGTAACCCGGATAAGATGACGGTGTATAAAATGGTATTACACACGTATTGGACCAGGGAGAAGTTCCCGAAACATTACCCGGACTGGCGACCGCCGGCGCAGTGGTCACGAATCTATGGTAAGTTGCGTTTTATTGTTAGAGTTAAATGTGAATTAAATATTGAATAGAAGTGGATATTTTCGTCAGAAAATAGGAAGATAGAATTGTAGATGGGAAAGATTTTAATTATCAATTTTAACTTAGAAGAGAATTCATGCGTTTAAAAAAAGAATTTAAACTGAAAACAATTAAAGTTGAATTTATTATGAAGAATCCTAAACTTTTTTATAAATAAATCACATACGTGAATGGCTCTTCATTATCTTATAATTCTGTAACGTTTGTTATCTCATACGCAAATAAACATCACCTGTCTTTCTAGTTTTACAAAACGTCGTCACCACTCCCATAAAACCTAATAAATTTACAAAGATACCAATCAAATAAACTTATTTTTGTGTCAGAACCAACAGTTGTGAAAGTGTGAAAATGAAATATTTGTCTCTGTGATGATTACGAAATTGGTTGTGCACTTCGGAACGAAACTATTTCGAACTTTTAGTTTGAATAAAATTTCATTATTGCGGACGCTGGGAAGAGAGTTCAATAACAACATTTCAAACGAAATCTTTTCGTATAAAAGACATTTAAATTGTGTTAAAACGAACTTTATTTCGCAAAATTTTAGAGGAGTTCTCAAAATAAACTGGATTATTTATCGGGCAGTTATTGAAGCGGCAACGTTTTTGTTTTAAATTGTGCTTACGTGAGAAGTAGTTTCCCATTAAATAAAGAAAACTAAGACTTTTCAATGAAATCCTGAATGTACACGTGAATATGTGTGAAGTGCTTCAAGACAATTTCCTTGTATCTATTCAAACGCAAATGGCTACAGTTACACTCGGCTGATTATGGGAGCACGTGTAACTATGGCAATCACAATTACGAAATTCGCAAAAGATCGATTTACCGTTGAAATGTAATAGCGATAAATGAATTGACCACATAGTTCTAATAATTACCTCATACGATAATTGCTCTTGTTTTTGCTTGCTTTAAATTTTAATAATTATAGTCGTAAACGGTTATATTATTTCATGTTAAATAAATATGTTCGTTTAACTAAAATTCTTTATATATTTTTAATTATATTCACATCTTTATTCAATAACACTAAACTGTCTAGACTTGTGTAAACTAGACGATGTTAAGGTGAAGGGTACTCAAATTCGTAAATAATACTAAGGCTTACAAAAAGCTTGCAAAGCTTTAAATTGGCACGTGTCAACTGTTATTATACTAAGGTTACTTACTTAATAAGATGAAAAATAGATGACATGATGATGAAATATAAGAAACAATTCATTAGCGTACTAAAACTATTATTTTACAAAAAAAAAATGTAACCAATCAATTACGCCCATCAAGAATGTCCATTACATCGGAATTTTCAACCTTTGAAACTCGAACTAAATAGTAATGTTGAACCATATTGCATCCGCCCTACACGATTGGCCAAGAGCCAAAACTGACCACTAAAATAGACACTTATCGATAGTGACAGGAAACAAGATCACTACGCAACACTATTGTGTTTCGGGAAGTTGGGGACAACACTAATACGACGGCAAACATTAATATAAAAAAGCCATACCGAAAACAAACATTATATTTAATGATATAAAATATAGATTTATTGACTCACTGAAATGAAGAGTTATCAAAACTGGTTTTCCAAACTTTCTACTTAAAACAACGGTTAACGAAATTATCATGATGAACACATTTACCTAATTAACTACATGTGTATTAATTATTTTCTATATAAACGATGGAGATGTTAAATTTATTTTTGAGTAAAAGTCTCGAAACTGCACCAACCAAAAAAATAACATACAACCAAGCCTTCCTAAAATGAGCAAATAGTATGATAACATGATAACCTTCGAAACACATTTTAACTATACAAAATCAATAAGAATAAAGATCATATAAAACATTATATGAACATCTGGACGTTAGGAATATAAGAACTTTAAGTGGTAGATCACGGATTCACTTATTTCAATCATCTGAGATAAAAAGGCTATAAAAATAAAAAATCGTACTATCAAACAACTTTATTTAAGTACTAAAAGTAATAGAAAACACAACTATAAGTTTGTTTAGTTTAAAGGCTTTGGTTTTGGCCATTACCGACCCTTCACTTCCTGAGGCCTCTAACTCTTAGTGGAATACACGTCCGTAACTAAATGTTGTGGGTCCTCACAACAGACAGGGTTATTACTTCCCATTATGCGACCCGTTTACTCACTTGTCCACTATATGACTAAAACCTATATCTACTATACCTGTATAGGTACATATATATAGGTATATTGTATGTGGAGCTGAAACAGTTTTATAATATACAAAACTTTTCATGTTTTTTAATAACATGCAATGGTTTAGTTAAATTAATTCTTACGAATTATCTATAATATGATAATTAATAATATACCTATATTTATTTTTGAAAAGACATTAACACTTATCTATAACTGTCTGTAATATAAAATTTAAGGTAAATACAGAAAATCTCAATACATACAAAAATAGAACAGATAACCAACCTTCATAATTTTAATATAGCTTCTTCAGTATACCCACATTAAGTTTTCCTTTAAGCCAAATAATATACTCGTAAGCTAACTCCTACAGATGATCAGAGCTGCCCTTATCTTGTGACTAAAACGTCCCAAAAGTTTTTGCCTGTAGCTCTTAAAATAACTTTCCATCGCGAACTTAGCTCGTAGGTCAGGTTACTGAATTTATCCAAAATTATGTAATAGGAAAAACTTAATTAAGAAAGTACTAAATTCTAAGAAATTTTCGGCGAAGTTATTTTTCAATATTAAATCAGCCTGCCTGTTTTTCACTACGTTTTGCACATAAGTTTCACAACAATTAAATTATCATATTATCATCATATAGTATGTTGATTTACAATGAAGAATGTAACGCAATATACCTAGTATTTGATTTCCGCATCTATTATACTGTAAATCTTTCAACGAATCAAACACGAGCCAGACATTAAAATTGATAAATAGCCATCGTTTTTAGTAATATCTTTTATTAATATTATATCATCATATCATACGATACTAATAGTAATATCAAGTAACAGTAAAGTTATGGTGGGACTCAATATTCTACTTTGAGTTATTATGACATTACTGGAGGTTAACACGCCCAATTTCTTCACGAAGTCACAATTTTTCAAGCTCGCTTTTCGTACGCATAAACAGCGAACAGTGCAAAATAATCCCGCTTTATTTGGATATAAATTGTACATCTTAAGAGATTACCCATTGTTTGTCGACGCCTACATGGCCCAGGAAATTGGTCTTGTTTCGTCATTCGATCCACTTTCAAGGGAGCTGTAAATTGGAGGCATTATTGAAGAGGCAATTTCAGCGCCACACGATATTTTGATGAGGCGTGTGGCACATTCATCTTAGCGTAATGATGCCAAAATGTGCGAGATTTATCTCATGCAATTTGAACATAGCATTAGCTGTAGGTAATATGCATAAAACCACTATTAAGAGCTACGCTCCTAGAAAAGCTTTGCAGAAAAAGTACTTTAACGAAGCTTGAGATAAAAATCACCTTATAGATCTCTTATATTTTTTGTATTTAGCTTGTTCAAGATATTTTCTAGAACTTTCATAAACGTAGTAAATGTTTTATGTTATATTAATGATGTACGGTTTATCCGTTTTTAGTTTAATATTGTAATAAAATAAATAATAATTTCCGGTAGGTAGTTAACACTTTTACGCTATAAGCTTCACCGCCGTTTATATTGATAGAAATAAAAGCGCACGTGTATTATTATTATACAGTCTTATTAGACTATTTCCTAAAAATATATAATAGACATTTAGTAGACCGTAATTAGCCAAGCGCCACCAAAGCGCGGGAATTACATCACAAAATGTGTCATATACGAGGTACTCTATCGATTATTCACTCGGTTGGCAACGATTCAATTGTGACTAGATTATCGCGTTTCATTCGATACCTGAACGAATACGTGGAAACACACTTAGCACGGCTTTATTTAAACTAATGGCACGACTAATATTATTCGACTTGGGAATATTCATTTTAGTTTCGTTGCACTTTGATTCCTTTAAGATAAATAATATTTCGTTTCCAATTATACTCGTATTTTCCACGTTTACGAGTAATATTATTGAACAAAACTCCATAAAAACTAAAACATAATATTATGTGTTGAACATTATAATATTCCCGTTACTACTAAAGCTTGTTTAAATTAAAAGCCAATATAAGAGGGAATCTACGTTGTTATTTACTAATAAATATGCAAAACCTTTTAAAAATAAGATAGTAAATAAGAGCCCAAGTACGACGGCAAAAACTACAAGCTGTACAAATTAATGCTATCGTTAAATAGATTCAGCTATTTTTCTCTGGAAAAGAAATTAGGAAAAGAGCTTTGGCTTGGCAAAACAAGCCCATTAGTTTAAGGTACGCATTCTTAATTGCTTTAGTTGTACGTAGAGGCTTTTTTCAAGTGGGTGGAGTTCTGTATACTCATTTAATACGGAACTTAACTGAAGGAAATTATATTTAATGTAATTATACAAAAATTTTTAACTTTCGCAAATACAACAAAGAAAAGGTACTGAAGATAAGATACTGCTACTAAGAGAGATAAGTAAATAGTTTTAATAATAAAAACTAAGATATTTAAAAAGTAGTATCAATTATACTAATACGTTATTACATCTAAAGGTAATTAATTAGAGTATCAAGCATTAGTTATAGTAGTGTAATTAAACACAGAGATAATTCTAACATTATTGGAAATAAGCTTTCCAATTGGGTAGTATAGATATTAATCCGCTTATTTGTGTATAATTGCAGTTAGAGTGGAAATGATCGGTTCTAATCCGAATTTATATATATATATTCTGTTGACACATCAATATCATAATACCCGTACATTTATGATAGAGAGTCAGTTTAAATGCAATATGACATGGACAGGATGATTAAATACCAGCATGGTGCCGATCAATCAGTTATGTAGCTTGTAGTTAATCAACTATTATTATAACGTATACGTTTAAAAATTACTTTTGTTTTATCCCTCAGTTTGTATTTATTTTGTATAACTTCGTCCAGTTTAGAATAATATTTGACGTCACTATCAAATCTTTCTGTTTGAGCATACAGTGCGTAATAGCAGTATATTATTATTAGTCTGTGGTAATAGATAATGTTATAATAAAAAACTTCTTAAGACTTTTTTATGTACGATATAAAAAGTCTAATGAGACCAATCTATATTAACGAAAAGAACATTAATGAATCACCCAACTAATCTAGATTATAAATGAGAAGAGATAAAGTATTTTAAGATTATTAGTTTTTACATGAATGCATTTATTCTGAGTTTTGTAACACGGCCAACTGGCAGCGTACGGGTTCATCAACTCCTGACTCACTCTTATGTAAACAATGATTACAATTAATGCTATTCATTCGATTGAACGACCTTTTAAAAACATTTTATTTGATTTGTATTCTTTATTTTATTTGATTTGTATTCTTTATGAAGAAAAACAATTATTATGTGAATGTAGAGATTTACATTTTGAGGCAATGTTTTAATCATTGTTTATAATCTTTGCTTTACATAGAAAAACAAATTTAAATTATTAATAAAGAGCATATTCTATCTTTATTCAATTATTCTTTAATTAACGCTTTTGTTTTAATCTCAACTAATTACACAATTCTACGTAGCAGAATAGAGCAAATAATTTTTAAATATAATTTCACATATCATTCCCTCGATGTTCACCAATCCGGTGGAAATGTAAAAGCGCTTAACCTAGTAAGCCTTCTAAATGAGTCGTCCATTTTTACGACTACGAAGCATTCGATGCGCGGCTTGTTCCGCGAAATAGTTTCTAGGTCAGATTGAAACGGACAAATTTATTTTAAGAAATAATGACTAATAAACAACGCTAAAAACAATCGAATTATATTTCTACGAGAACATTTTGCATGTCTTGTTTACTAAATTGGATTTACGTTTTGACGTAGACGTGAGTAATCTTGTTGTAGATTACTTTTAAAATAATCATACTTAAGGAAAATGGATGTGTATACTCATATGTATAATTTAATGTTATTAGTTTAACAGAGTAAATATTTATTGCTTGTATTTATATTGACATAATGTATTCCGATTTAATCGGTATTGGAATATCGTGAGTATTTTAAAAACGCTACGTGAAGGTTCAGTGTAGCGTTTTCTCAAATGATTTCAAAATAAATTGTTGCTGAAATCTTTACTTTCACACTTTAATAAACTCGAAATGAAATATTAGATGGACTGTGAACGGGTAGCAAATTGCTTCCTAAACATAAAAGACACGAAAAAAAATATTAACGGCGTTTGTTGAGATCAGGGAAAACTTTTAATCCGTTCCGGCCCCTGCTCTTTTTGCCCGGGTGTTGATCTCCAAACTTTTTACACTATCGGGTTATTTTTCGCTAACTTCGAAGATATTTCATAATTTGTTGGGGAATTTAGTTGTTTTTTGTTTCGTACGGACGTGCCTCGGAATCTAGTTCAGAGTTATCCATGGAATGTAAATGATTTATTCTCTGTTGTTGTACCTATACAACGTTATTTCATTCTATGAATATGTTTTTTACATAACACTATAGAAAATTTATTCTTATATAATATTTTGTAAATATATCTCAATATAATTGTGTAGGTTCGAATATTTCTCACAACACTTCCCAGACAGCTTGGCGGTCTAAAACTTTCTAATCGATACGGTAGAAAGTTAATACGTGCCCAAAGGGTTGTATAATTGTAACAGTCAGACACAACAGAGTCACAACTAGAAAGTTTTAGTTTAAATCAAAAGTAAGCCCTTGACTCCTTTCGGCTTACAAGTTAACTTCAATAAGAAAACAAATTTATGTAATTAATAGATACAATTTAAAATTTCATTCATAATAATCGTAGATACACCTAGTATTAAATATTGTCGAAATATTATTTTAAATTATAAACAATTATAATAACGTTCAAGGAATATAATTATAAAAATGTATTCTTTATTACACTTTTGATTTTGTAAAGCAACTTTTTCCAACAATACATTATCTATGTCAAAACGACTATTAATTATTACTAATGATGATGTGATTGCATTTATAACCACCATACCCTCTAACGCCTATTTAGTATTTATATACCCATAGCTAAAATTCCTTTATATTCCACAGGTGTATCCCACAGCCGCTCCTACACGCTATTCCGGCTCGGTCGCAGAGTATCGCTGCCAGTCAAGCAGTTCGCAGAAACTGGTAGACTGGACTCCCTTGGCTCCAGTCCGGGAACCCTTGACGTGTTTGGAGCACCAGCGATAGGACAGGGCACTGGGCGTACTGAAGCTGAGTTCTTTGTTGATGGCAATCATTCTAGAGTGAGTATGCTGTGGTAATTATTTTCCAAGTTCATCGGTTCTGAGGGAAGTGATTTATTATAATAATTATCAGATGATAATAGTCAATGTTTCGAGTCTTGAGTTTGTCGGCTTCTTCGCAGTCATTATAGTCTCCCAGCAAAACAAAATACTTTTATTTCTTTTAAGAATTTTGATATTATTGCAATTTACTCAACATAATAGAGTGCTTTTTTAAAGAACTTTTTTATTTTTCGTACACTCAAGATTTATTAAGGACTAATTAACATAATTTAGAGGGTCTTTATTGCGGATTACAGAAGAAACCCTCGTTAAATATGGCAAAGCCTCTGTACTGAAAATATTTAATGACGCGTGAAATGGTTGATAATCTTCAGTTAAGCTCTACACCATTGGTCTTAATATTTTAAGTATATAAACATACAATGTTTTAATCAGCTTATTATAATTTAACAATTACCCAAAATGGGAAGCATTTTGCATATAAGCCACTTATCCTCATCGAATTATCAACATCATTATTTACAACCAGCATTAATAAACCGCGAGCTCGTAAATATAATGCAAAGATAATTAAAATGTGAATGAAATCGTATCATTTCCATGAAACTGATAACGATAAACGGACAACAATGAACAACTGATACTTTGCAATTAAATTGCCGTTACATAAAGCTACCGAAAATATCGTTTTTCAGCACTAATTAATGCCCCGGAATGCAAACAATAATTACACGTCAGTAAAAAAGCAGGAGTCCATTGAAAATGGAGCGGTAATAAAAGGGGAAATTTATCGCGATCGCAGCCATTTTATTGCCAGTTAAGACTAATTTTTGTTGTTTACTGTTTCATTGCGTACTTTTTATTTGTATCCATTTGTCAATTCGATTGGAAAAGTTTGGATGATAAATGATCTAACTCGGTGCTTAATTAAGCTTCTATTATTGTCAGTGGGATTTGTTAGGATTATCTCGTTCGCAAAGCTATATCTTTTTTTTTTTCATTCTGATACGATTATATACTGTCCGCCTACAGTTTATTACACAAAAAATATTTATAAAATAATTTTTATCTGTAAAAAGATGAAATTCGACTACAAATTTATCTTAAAGCTATGAAGAATAAGCCCGTCTGTAGAAATGGTAGAATGTCACTTCAAAGGGATGTCACCGCTGTCAAGAACATAAGCTGTAATAAAAACAAAATATTCCTCGCCTTCCTGAAGCTTAATGGGCAAACTGATTTAGGAAT
The DNA here is from genome assembly GCF_061535395.1 of Colias eurytheme. NCBI lineage: Eukaryota > Metazoa > Arthropoda > Insecta > Lepidoptera > Pieridae > Colias > Colias eurytheme. Next base: position 4,095,655 of record NC_142993.1, on the reverse strand, counting down.
ACGTTTAAAGATTTATGATTTTAGATCGGAACGAAAGTTATTCAGACGATTACCATTAAAATGTATCGTCGCCTTTTATTGGATAGTCATAAATTTACAAATACAGACAATTTCGTTTTATTGAGGTTGTATATTACTTGATGTCTTCATAGAAATGTACTATTCAAATAACTATTTCCTCCCAAGGTATCAGTCATGGCTAGAATGATTCCATCACCGGATTGGTTCATCGGAGTGGACAGTTTTGATTTGTGCGTCGATGGCAACTGGCTGGATAGTATAACAATCGAGGTAAGATTGATTACCTAGTGCATAACTTTACAAAATAAACTTCGTGTTAGATTTACTTTATAGCTCTTCTTTGAATAAATTTATAGTTCATTGGGAACAGTGATTTCGAAATAATATGTGTTGGGACATGATTTACATAATATTATAATGAAACAATATAATACATAAATTGAGCTTTCATTTATTACTATTTCATTGTGTACTAAATGAGAAAACAGCACGGCACACATTTTTTTTATATTTTAATAGGTGGATCCACTCGACGCAGGAACAGACAACGGTTTCACATTCACAGCTCCGAACTGGCCGACGGCTCCGCAAGGAGTGGCGTATCGCATAACGTCGCGATACCCCTCTCACCCTGCCGGTTCCTTCTTCTACCCGCACTTAAGAAGATTACCTCCGATTGCTACGTTTCAATTTATTAAAGTGAGTAAACAATATCATTTTTGCTACAGAAATGTATTACATAAAAATCGTTGTAGGTGAAATTATTCAATACATTTTTTTTATTACTTATATTTAAACTTACTAGAGTGTGCAGAACTTACTACTCACAATTACAAAATGAGATAAAATTCTTAAATTCATTTGTCCTCAAACCACATAAGTATTTAATGTTATCACAAGCTATTCGGTTAAATTAAATAATTGTTCCATTGTAGCTACGCGAATACGAGCTCTCCGAAGTATTTCACCGTGACAGCGACGACCGAAAATACGATGTGCTCCAGTTGGATAAATTAAACCATAATAGTATCGATGTGCTTGATGGCAATCGAGCTCTTTCTATTGCTGAAGAGGTAGAGAGAGCTGAAGCACCAAGAATTTACGCAGAAGGCTCTTTAACAACGCCGGATGGTGCTTATTCTTATTATTCAATGTGAGTGTTAATAATAAATTACTTTCATGTCATTAATACCAATTAAACGTGGATTCATATATGTATTATTATGATTCCCATCTAGTCAGATCTCTACATCGCTTGGTATTATTACATGCATATATCTATAAAAGCATATAAATTTTATTGTTATACATTATATGTTTCTCTTTTAACTGAAAAAATAGTAATCAGGATGTGATTATATTTACTAGATTTCTTGTGATTTAATTTTGAAAATAGTAGTCTCTCTTAGAATTAGTCTCCGTCGTGAATTTCACATATAACTTATACTATACTACAGATTACTTACACAATATCCTTTGCCAACATCTGTAGAACAAACAACGCAAGTACAACAGAAGAGCCGAGGTCGGCCAACGAGCTGCCAACCTCCGGGCCCACAGCGAGCGAGCGGTCCGCGCTCCGCAGCCTGGCCCGCCGGTACAGGGCGAGGCGCCGCCGCAAGCTGCGAGCTGATAACACCGACCCCGCGGAGAGACGGAAGAGAAAAAGGACAAGTATGCATAAAACTGGTGTTGGTTATTGGTTGGTTGTGTGAAACAAATAATATTCAGGTTGTATTTTGAATAGGACACTGTCATTGGATTCATTTGAGTGTACGAGAATATTAGAATACGACCAAATTTGTATTATTTATGTGTTTGAATAACTTTCAGGCAATTAATAGATTATTAAATGTCGGAATTTCACAATTCAATTTGAATAAATAATTTTGGAACTGAAATTTTGAAAGAACTCGAGAACTGAAGTTATTCTTGTTATAAAAATCATTGTATTTTTGATAGAGCTACTTGACTGTCGAGTGTCAGACTGGGGGCAGTGGAGCCCTTGTCGAAGTGAAGGCGGCTGTGTCGGCTCTGCGCTACGAACAAGAAGAATAATCCGACGACAACGACCCGGCGGAAATCCTTGTCCGCCTACAACACAATCTCGGTGGTGTGCCACCAACTGCACTGCGGCACAACCGCAGGAAGACTGGCGAAATAACCTGACGTAATTTCGGACTATTCTTTTTTTAACGAATTATTTTTTTAAGCGTTCCTTTTGTAAGTGGCCAGTAGTTTCTTTTCACGCACATGTTTATTTTTTTCACAACCTTTTTGCGTTGGCATCTGTACTGTCCGTCCAAAGATATTTTTATTTCGATTCCAATCTCTATATGAGTTCTCGTTTCAATGTGAGTTCGTGGTGTGTAAAAATATGGTTAAAATTGCTGTATAAAATAATTTAATAAGAGATGACTGTCGATGTTCGGTATAGGTAGACTTCGATTGTTTGCCGCTGTACCTATAAGAGCTTTTTCTTATTATTTTTGTTTGTCAATTAATGTTAGTACTAAGAATACAATTAAGTTCAAACATTATCATGATTATCATATAAGATATCCTCATGTTACCCACCACAGTCTTTCATAATTATTTTTTACAAGAAATAACTCTATATAAAGTTATATTATGGTATTTTAATATAATTAATCCTTCTTCGCTTCAGTACAAAATAATTATTATCATATACAAATAAAGAGTAATTTAACTTTAATTTGTATCAATTGTAAAAATGCACTATGTACTAAAATTTCGACTATCCATACGAACAACGCGCTGCATACTTTTCCATTAATACCATAGACAATTAGGTAAGTGTTGCTATAAATAAATAAAAATATACAACCTCGTTTGCCTTCGTAATAGTTAGAAATAGCTAGAATTCATAGTTATATCAATAGTCCGCAAGTGGTTAGTCAATTAGTACTATAGGGTGTTTATCTCTAAAATAAAAATACATATCGCTTATTCTTCAACTTTGTGACAGTATTTCAATAATAAGCATGTAGACTTGTTTAATGTGGGATATCATTGAAAGCAAAATCGTGTGTTAGTTGAAATAAATTACTTACTCAAACTTTTCACAAATAATAGGAATTTCCATATTCGTTGGTTTCAAAACTAATATTAGTTTTTGTAGTATTAAAAATGATTTGACTACTTAATAATACTAAAATAAAAATAACAAACATTCTGCAATATCAAAAATATGTAATATAGAGTGTAAGTATGTATTTTAAATTTACTACATGCGAATTTTCTTTCATGTCATATCCCACACAATCGTAAATACTCCAAAGATGCAGCTTTTATTTTTAATACATATAAATGTTAAGTAGATAAGTTTATATCTAGCGTAAGTTACAATCAAAGCCTTCTGTGAGATAAACTTAGATTTGAACTCTATCTATAACGTAATTGAGGTTATATTATGCTAAATGTAAAATGTTACGTAGATCTTTCTCGATTACTATAAATAATCTTTATTTTCTTCAAGATAAAACGTATAAGGGATTTGGGAATAAATATATTTTATTATGTACTGATGATTTTTTAAGTTAAGCCAAAGATACTAGGATATAATTTTACCTTTCTTACTAAATGTCGTATCAATTTGCCACTTTAATGCTGATATTGAATTTGAAGTTTTATTTACTCACTTTAAGGCCTTGAATGGCCTATGAAATGTAAAACAATGTTATTGAAATTATTCATACAAAATACGAATATTGAAATATGCTATTATAATTTAATATTAATGCATTATAATTGTGTTTATTTAGTCGGAGTTATTGCAGCAGTTAAAACGTGGAAACCATTCTGGAGCCAAAAATTGTTAAAATTAGTGTAACAATTACCGAGTATGTGTATTTTTTACAATGTAAATTATTCTGATTTCGATAATAAAATGCCGTAAAGTCAATAGAGTTTTATTTTAATCCGCTTTTACTTATCCTTATAACCTAAACAGCTCCCCGGTCCCGCCCGGGTTTTACTAGATAATAGTAGCCTACATTATTAAGGGCAAGATGTAAATAAGAATTTCCTCAAATAAACAGTTGAAATTATATTAATTATCTATAAGAATATACAATAAATCCACCAGAGATACAATTGACAACATTTCAAAATTTTAAGCTACTTATTTTTTTATTTTAATGAAAACTAGATCAAAAATTATGATACACGTATTTTTTGCTTTTTCTAAATATGGAAGTTTTCATTCATCTTTTTGAGTTTTAAAATCATCTCATTCTAAAATGTCGTAAGCGCCAAATGACGTCATACATACGGAGGAATACATTTTTTCCTTTGCCACATACCTAGTTTAAATTAAAAAAAAAATCTTGGCAGTTGACATTTTGGCACATTTGTCACTTTGATTTGTAAATATTGTTATTTATTATTTGCTGATCCAAATTTTAAACAAAAGAAACTTATTTACAAGTACTGATGATGATGACTTTATGCAGGATTTGTTATGGGGTACTGAACATTTCTGGGAAACAAATATACTATCCCAAAAACGTTGGAAAGTGTTAAATAAATACAACTTTTAGTAAGTAAACAAAGTCTTTTATTTCAAGAAAATTATGAACACTATAGGCACTATTTGTATAATATAAATGAATTGGTCCAACTCCAATCAAACCAACATCACGCTAATGAGATTAAATTAGAAAACCAAAACACAATAACACGATTTAAAAGTTTGTTTACATGAATAATTCACAAAAATGACATTAATATGAAATTTGACACATGCCATACCCTGTAAATGTCAGTGTTAGTTTTTTTTTTAGCTTTTTTTAAATTAGGCTAAGGCGTATTTTTATTCCTCCGTATGTATGACGTCATCATCACATTTATCGTTTTTATTTAATTTCTCTTAAAATATGCGATTAAAAAATGAAATAATTTTTTTTCTGTAATCGCAAGAGCAAAATAAAGAAACGGTTTTTTTCTTTCATGGCCTTATAAAAAATGAAATGTTGTCAATTATGAAATTTATTGGATAAATGGATTTCGTGCCACCGGCTCTACCACTATTGTTTTGCTAAGTTTCGTTCAAAAAGTTTTCTGCTTTATAACATTTCGTCTAAAATATAAATGCTTCAAATAATTATTACAAAATTGTTTAAGTATCCTTCTTATTTTCTATATTTAGAAACATTTTTATTGTCATTAAATGTAGTAGAAAAATCCGTATCGAGCTTTAACTGGGACATTATCTCTTTCACCTCTGTATATGTATAAAACACGGATGTAAGCAAGTAATATATTTTGCTTTATGGCACAGATTAGAGCAAAAAATCCTTTGGCATGCAAAAACGTTTAGGGTCCTGGTTGTTGATATAAAAATACGCAACCCCTGTACAAAAAAATAAGCATTGCAGCGATTTTTAGTCCGTAAAACCTTTGAATACGATCCAGTTATGTTTGTAGGTAATTACTTTTTCATGTCATTCTGTTTAAACCATTTAGAGAATTAAAAAAAAAACAAAATTTCAGTATCATACAGTTAATTCTCCCCGTTTCTATTTTCGCATGAAGTATAGATAAGTAAAAATATTCATTATTTACAAATTTAGTAATTTTTGCAGCAACAAAACATTCTAAACAACATCTAAAACTCTAAACTCAAATACGCACTTGAGGGGAATGGCACTTTTTCTTTAGAGCTATTAAGCCACACCATTGTAAACTTTGAATGGTTTTGCATAATTGCGAAAATTCATTGCAATGAGCAGTGAGATAGGTACATTGTTTGTGTCACAGAAACAGGCTCTTTGCTTTGTTATAAATAAATAAGAGTGAAGAATGTAATGCATGCTTATGGAATAGTTAATGCTTCTTAGATAAAATCAGCAATAATTATAAGACCATTACAGAAAGTAGTAGAATCTAACGAAAGAAGAGGGACAGGTAGTGTAAATGTATCAATATGAAATTGAAAAGAGGTAAAAAAAGCAGGACATACTACCGTATTTCAGTACCTTCCATGTCGTGCTAATTTATTAAATTTATTAATACAAGTTATAAATTATTGAACCAGTATACAGTGAATCAAGCGTAAGTTGAGCACATTCATGCATTAATAAACCGCTAGAAATTAGTAAACTCTTGTATTTCCCGGTTCAAAATGTGACACAATTTCATTTTAGTGTCTCCCGGGGCCTACTTTTTTAACACCGTGACCCAGAGTTCGTAAATTGTGCCGGTAATGACGTTACCGGATGACACTGACTTTTTATTATGAAAATTAGAAAGGGTTTGTGGCGGCCATTAAATTTTAAACAACTTCCAATGAAGTTTGAACTAGTTGGAATTTTGACAGAGTGCGAATGATATTTATTTTTCTTTTGTTTATAACTAGCAAAAGCTACAGGCAAATATTTTCGTACAACAGTACGTTAGTACATCGTAGGTAAACGTTATAAAAATTTTCCGATTTACATACAAAAGAGATGAAAGGTTTCGATACTTTACCTTAAATTAAGCCCTGTATCTAGATATAATATATTTTAATTATTACCTACTGTTTCTATCCTCAGCGCTCCTAATATTCATTTTAACAACAATAAACTGTTAATAAAGTTCAGTAAACTGAAGTATTGACTGTCAATGTTAATTGTTCTTAATCAAATAGTCTCCCAACTATCCAATCTAAATTACAACGTTAAAAAGCTGCATAGAGAAATAGCCCTTATTCCTTCATAAACAACGCTAAAAGTCTCTCATCACAAATCGACTATTATTAAGACTCGTTCGTTACAATGATAGAATCTTTAATTTCCTATGTTCGCGTCAGTGTCAGTTTTATATAGACCTCGAGCTTGTACTGAATTTAGCTTGAATAGCGGGTAAATAGGATATTGGAAAGGCTGGATTGGTATTCTAGAACATGCCGATTGTTATTAATACCTGTATTCAGTTTTAAATAAACTGAAGTGCAGTTTATTTTTAATGTTATTAAGATGCAAGATTTCAATAGGCATCTTATTAGAAAGAATTGCATCAGCTATTGAAATCTGATTTTGCTCAAATAAAATTATTTTTGCAATAAATTGGTAAGTATTAATAATGTTTGTACGACTTTAAAATACACATAAAAATGTATTAATTAAACATAGATGATTAATCATTATAAATATTATCTAATGTACCTAAATAATAAATATTAACGATAAACACTCTTTAATCGCATTCATTTCAGCCACAAGGGGCTTCATTATATTGTTTAAAGCTAATTATATAAATAATTATTATTTTTTATTTCAGCGAGAATTTTTGTGAAAACTAGCGGAGCGAACGAGTTCAGCCGCGAGCGGGTTAATAAAGCTTAATTTATAATTACTGTAACTGCTTTATTCGTATTAAAATGGTAATTTTAAAAATAACTATACAGTCTAAATTTAAGGACCCGTCTAGTGGTAAAAGGCTTATGGGTAAGATACGAGGCAGATTATGGAAATAAGCTAGTTAAAATGTATGTAGGTACCTAACTTTCAATCAAATAGCTTCCTTGAAAAAAAAAGTAGAGTGGGATTATATTGCTGAGAAAGCCTACATTTACGTCGTCGTGTGCAAATTCGCGCATACGAGAGAAAATCCAAGTTCCCATTTTCTCTAGAAATGAATTAAACTGCAATATGTAAGACGTGAAATACAATTTCCATAAATTCTTTTATTCGCCCCAATTTTCACAAAAATGTCGTGCCAAATTCTACATAGGCTCATCATTATACAGTGCAATGATAAAACATCGCATACGAGGATAGACTTTGTCCCAAATTCGCGGGAAATCCAATTTGAATGGCATTTGAGTTTTAAATTTTGCGATCAAAGTTAGGGAGATAAGGGCGGTGCAGGCCGGAAGCTACTTCCGTTCTACCACACATTATTCATAGTCTGGCCTCAGCAATGAAAACTTCCGTCGAGATACAATAAACTTCAGAGAAATCTGTTTACGAATAGTGACGCGGATTTAGATAAGGCGACAGTTATTCGAAATAAATCAACTATGAAAAAGAATGGGAGCGTATTTTAAGTTCACTGTATAATCTCCGCTCGTAAAATAAAATTCAAATCTAAAAGTCGGCTTTGTTAGAGTAGTTTATTTTAAGTTAAGAAATAATAATAGAAAGCGCTAATAAAACCATTTCTTATTTCCTTTTTTCACTCAAATATCACTTGTTTATGTCACAAACGTCTGTCAGCCGAAGTGGGCAACTTGCCACCCATAAATATTCGTAAAGATTAGATGTCGTATTTGTCACAAATTCTTTACATTTTAATAAAACACTTTTGTCATTTTCAAAACTGCTGGACATGGTCTATTTCTTATAAAGTTCAATAAACGTATTACAATATTTAGAAATTGTAATAATGTGGTTCGTATGACCAAACTGCATGAACATATTATGTGCAAGTCAAAAAGTGTCAAATAGCCTAGCTCTGAGCTACAGCTAAGCCTTGTTATTATTGTAAAATACATATGAAGTGAGTATATTATGGTTGGAGCAAAAAAATAATAGTGAATTAGCATCACTTAGTCGAAGGTACTAAATTCCACTTTTTACATTTTTTCCAAAACGCATTTCATCAATTTATACTAAAATAAATTAAAAAACTTTATGCAATTTATTAGTAAACGCGGAGCTTACTATGAGAAAATGTATGCTGAAATTTTTTTATCCGTTTTGCTCTGATTTTCCCCGCAAAATGACATAAATATTTCATGGGATGATGGTATTAAGAATTTTCCCCTACGATCTTTTTTTAGAAGCTTCTGTTTTAAGGATTACCTCTCAGAGCGCACTAAGACGGTATAAATTGCTTATTTTAACCCGCTTACTAAAGTTACTAGAGATTTAAATAATTTGAAAAATTTTATGCCACTGTTTTGAGCACATAGAAATTTAAATTAAATGATATTAAAATAAAAATAAAATATTTTATGTAATATTATGCTAGGAATTGTGAATTGTCATTTATTTAAGCGCGTCACACACGGTGAAGATACTATAATATTTTATCTTACGATACTGTAATATTTTATATTACAGTATTTACCCGAAATTTTGTGGGTGATTTGTAATCGGCGGTTCTACAGGGGTCTTAGTACGCAATGACAAAAAGAAAAATGATGGTCAGAACGCTGATACCGGATACCTTAAGATACTGTAATATAAAATATTACAGTATCTTAAGATAAATTAATATTATAGTATCTTCACCGTGTGTGACGCGCTTAAGGAACATGTTTTTTCACAATTTTAAATATCGAGAAGTATTAATTTGTGTGTTTCATATTTGATATTAAAATATTTCTCATAAACATATAGGTTGGATTGAAAAACTGTAGATATCAACTCACAGAAGAAAGTTCATCAGTAAAATTCCAGCTTAACAATAAGTTTGTCAAATCCCGTTTCTATATCAGAATATACAAGATTTAGCATATCATCAATCATCCCCGCAGTCAAGCAATGCAAATCCGCTTACAAATATTATTGCAAGGGGAAATTGACAGCTATGTATATTACAAAATAATTTGAGGCATATCCTGAATGGAGTTATCCATTTCCTCTAATACACATTCAAGCGATATTGGAACTTATGGTAGTGTAGAGTATGGCGACTATTGTATGAACTAGTTTTGTTATGATATTTTAGTTGAAGGGGATCAGACATGGAGCACTTTAAATTAAGTTATAATTGAGGCATGGAAATACGTCGGCTATGGTCCAGCGTTGCATATTCCTTGGGAACTAGTTTCAGATTTTTATCGATTCTATGTTCACAGTTTAGGTACTGTAGTTTGAAATTTATTATTCTTTTTTTAAACGTCAACTCTATAGATTTAGTGCATTGTTATTTTGATTGTATGTTGTAGTTTAAGCAAGTTGTATGCAGGACTATTGTTTTTTTCATTTATGAGACAAATCGTATTATATGAATTTTATTTTCTTACCTCTAACTATTACTAATTTAATATATTATGATGTTCAATTCTTAGACATGTGTTAAAAATTTAATTAACAAGAACATTATTAAAATGTTCTCCAATAGCCGTGAAACTACAGTGTAGTTAAACGGTGTTGTAAAAATCATTTAATATGATTCAATAAAAAGTTCATCAAAGAATATGGCTGTAAGTTAGGTAAGTAAATTACCATCCTTTTACTATGTTAAAATATATATCTACTGTGTTTAGAAAAAATGCGTGAGACGTCCTTCACAGTTTCTTCGAAATGCCTTAATTAAGGATTAATTAACTATAATAAATTTGAAGAAGCTAAGCTAAGCTCTATTAAGGTTATCAAACTTTGTCGTTAAAAAACATTCTTTTGTTCTTGTCATTCCTTTAATGCTATTTTTTTATTACCCTTGTTATATAAAGAAGTCTTAGATTATGCCTTCATCATTTTATAGAAATTTCTGTAAATTCCACCGATAAAATCTATAGAAACTTAGCAGGCTACTCACATCCGAAATCTCATTTGTACGATTCTCTAGCTTCCTTCGTAATAACGTATCTGAATCACTATACGAGTTATATCTAAAACCGCTTGGCAACTAATTCGTACAATAAAGAAAATAATATAAAGGGCTTCCCAAGGTGGGTGATTATTTTCCCTTATTACCGACATATTTTAGAAATCACAAGGGGAATCAACGTTCGCAAAAGAATTCTTCATTGTCGCAAAGAACACCGCACTAAATATAAATCGACGCTAACGACACGTCCTAACCTCTGCGGTCCTTCGGATTGAACCCAATACAACTAATTAAAGTGTCCGTCTGTCCGGCTTATCGCTCGCTATCATTAATTGCTAGCTTTAGGATCGGGGAGATAGTACGGTAATTAACAATATCTGGAATGCTTTTACTGCTATATTTATGTATTATTATTGTCCGTTCATTCTACTATAGATCATTATTAAGATAGGAAATTAATGGTTTAAGAAGAACTTAATCTAAGACTAGCACATAGTACTCGCTTAACTGTATTGTCTTCACTTATATTATAAAGAGTCTGTACTAAATAAGAGCCAAAAGTATTCAACCAATTATGAAAATTCTTTCATCTGAAAAAACTACATTAATAAGTTTTGTATGTTCATTGTCCATAGTTTAATACTGTTTTATTTCGGATGACCGGGATTACTGGACACTCATAATTGATCTACATTCAAATAAATAAAATCAGGATAGTAAATGTACATTTTGATATTTAAAGCAATAAAAATAAAGACACATATTACTTATTCATGCATAATTTTTATCATGCATGCGGGTGGCATGTGTAGTTTTTTATTACTGGGTTGAACGTATCATTTAAACCATAAATGATTAATGACTCGTACTGTTTATATCTTCATCGTATAACTTAAAATAAAAAGACGTTTTTGAAGAATCGTGATAAAGGCACGCAGTATCAAATACAACTTTTAGGAATTGGTCCAGTTTTCTTTTTATTCCAAATTACAACATGTAGATAATTTGATAAATATAGAGATAACCACAATTACTGCTCTTAACTTGTTGCTCTTAATTTGCTAGACTAATAATTTTAATGCAAGCATGCACAAATATTTCGCTACCACCGCAACATTATACCAAAAAGGGGCAAAAGACATCTTTATGTGAATAAAATTCGATTAAGAAAAAAACAGATCACTTCGACAACTGCAGGTACTTTACAAAATAATTGTACCTACTTGAATCCAAAATTTCTCTTCAAAATAAACCTTTTATCAGATTCCAATACTTTCATTAGCTAGTAAATAAACAAACAATATACTCGAGACGTCTGGAACTCTGGAGACAGACTGCATCATGTTTAATTAAGTATATAAAGTTTTTCTTCAGTCTTACCTCATCAGCATGCATTGCAAGACACTTCATTAGGTTATATTTTCGTTCCTCCAAAGACATTAATATAAATACAAATACCTTTACCGACTGTGCTGGATAACGCGTTCGATTTAATATCCATAATAATATTAAATTTTTAATATACGAATAAATGACAAATTAACCAAAATATTAAATACTTTGTGGTTTATAAATCCAGTGCAATATAACCGATTCGATATGAATTAAATCAATCATTTCAAAATTAAGTATTATCTACTATCTTAGGTACCTAATTGTTAATATATCAGTTTGAACAAAACAAGACCAAAGTGTGATCGATAGGTTGTTCTAGTAGCATGAGTCATGTTTAATAGATAAATGCATAACTAGAATTAAAAAAGAAAGTTATCCATTTCGCACAGAAACTTGGAAGTAGAGTCGCGATAACTGTATCATAGCACCGGGTATAATTCAGTTGAATAAATCGCCGCGTCTAAACGCACAGTCCGTAAGCACTAGCTGTTGTACGTTCATTATCATTTGTATTCAGAGCTGAAAGAGATCTGCACCTGGAGTACTGTCAGCAAGCAAGATTTATGTTGTTCGTGTAAAAGTGAACAAAACCCGCTTTTGTATGGTAATGTACCCGCGTTCTTGGGATTTTAATGCGAATTTAATGGAATCCTGTTATCTCATTGAGACAGGCGAAGCGTCGAAGAATGTAGGACGATATGACATCGTTATTACGCGCGCTAAATTTTGATATAACATTTATTAATTATAATTAATCATGAACAGAGTATGTTTATTTTGATTTAGATTAACGCGTTACAAGAGTGTAAGAATAATTTTCGTCACAGTAATAAATTTTACTGAAAATACAAATATATTTTGAATATTTACATTTTATTATAGAAACACAAACAATCATAAAGGTCAACAGTCATTAAAGTAACTTCAAATCAAAATGCTTCGAAGATTGTTAAATTGTTGAAAGAAATTTTCAGGAAATAAGAATTTTTTACAGTTTTCAGATACAGTTGTTACACGATGACATGATGATAAAAAAAAATAATGTATTCACTAACTAAAACACAGACAAGAAATTATACGGATGTTTAAAAATAAAGATCAGCATGATTGTGTTTTGAACCATATAACCAGCTTTGGCTAAAGAAAAATAAAAAGATTACGGCCTCCATTTCGCTTGACCTGAAAACAATTACGTGTAAAATCATTTCCGAACTAATGACAAATAAAAGGAGCACAATCACAAATCAACATTTAGCGAGCTTTCTGTACACAATTCAGAACGTGTCACCGGTGAGCGGAGAGCTGAAAGAAGCGACTTCATTATCATTCCCTTTATACACCTGAGACAAACGTTTCACACAAAACTAGACTTTATAACATACACATCACAGTCGAATATCCGCTGTATTAAATAGCGATGCTCCAATTCGACACGTTTTGATGGCTGTATCTTTCCGGATCAAAGTAGAGCTTTTACGAATGCAGAGGAAATGTTTTTATTTTTGTTGCGGCCGTGTGCATCAATACACCCGCAAACAGCCTCTTCAAAATATAAATTTAATTTTTACCGCAACCATTACTTTGTATACTTTAAAAAAAGAGAGAAAGAGATCTTTCTTCTTGCATTTTTTATCAAAAAATTTAACTGAATTTTTATTTTTTTATTATCTACTAGCGGTCCGCCCCGGCTTCGCCCGTGCTACAAATTTACGTTTTCTCTACATAAAAACCATCCTCGTACTTCAAGGAATATAATAAAAAAAGAATTATCGAAATCGGTTCAGCCGTTCTCGAGTTATGCGCTTACCAACACATTTTGCGATTCATTTTTATATATAAGACTAGCGGTCCGCCCCGGCTTCGCCCGTGGTACATGTTTACGTTTTCTCTACATAAGAACCATCCTCGTACTTCAAGGAATATAATAAAAAAAGAATCATCGAAATCGGTTCTGCCGTTCTCGAGTTATGCGCTTACCAACACATTTTGCGATTCATTTTTATATATAAGACTAGCGGTCCGCCCCGGCTTCGCCCGTGGTACATGTTTACGTTTTCTCTACATAAGAACCATCCTCGTACTTCAAGGAATATAATAAAAAAAGAATTATCGAAATCGGTTCACCCGTTCTCGAGTTATGCGCTTACCAACACATTTTGCGATTCATTTTTATATATAAGAAGACTAGCGGTCCGCCCCGGCTTCGCCCGTGGTACATATTTACGTTTTCTCTACATAAAAACCATCCTCGTACTTCAAGGAATATAATAAAAAAAAGAATTATCGAAATCGGTTCAGCCGTTCTCGAGTTATGCGCTTACCAACACATTTTGCGATTCATTTTTATATATAAAGAAGAAGATAAGAAGATGTAATTCGCGTATAGTTATGAATTAATATGAAACACGCGTCTTATCTTAATAATATGTAATTTCTCTCAATGTATATATAAATGTTACGCTTATAGATAATATTATTATTAACTCGTTGGCACATTCTATTAATTCATATCTATTCATAAATCAGTTTCTGGTTAACATTAATAAATTTCAAACACATAACTACGAAAATAATTGTACTATAATATGATAAGGATGTGCTTAGTATAGTCGATAAACTTTGCAAGGATAATTCATAAAAGAGTTTATCACGCGGCATGACAAGCCGTAATGGCTATAATGGCTCCAACAAGGAATGCTCGTGTCGCTGTAGCCAGCCTTTAATGAGCGCAGTTGTTAACGGCAAATGTCGTAGTGATGTGCTTTGTATCATTATATCGATCAAATTTTTCTAATATTTAGCTGGTGAACTATACACGTTTATGTTAACGTTTCAAAACAACAATGATTTACTTTACAAAGCATAACTATTGCACGCCTCATAAGCGAAGCGTTGAGGTGGGTACTACTGTCACTTCGCGCAAAACATCTGATTTTTCAAACTTAAAATGTCTTTATGTATCATACATTGCACTTGTAAGATAATACATACACACACATATTAAGAAAAAACAATATTTTTAACGTTCATGATATTTTTGATGTCATTTTTGTTATTTAAACTAGTTAAAAAACAGTTTAAAAAAGTTCTGTCTTGGACGTCCGTGTGTCTGTATGTGCGGATCCTTTTTCTTGTTAACACGATAGCGACCGAAATACTTTACTAATCGAGTCTTTTTTTTTTCTCTTACGCTTGAGTATGCTCAGGAATAGAACCCTTTCATTTTTCAGGGTCTGATTCGATGTGGTTTAATTGTTATTAAATAAACAAAAATAATAATTAATAAATATTTGTTAAAAAAAAATTATGAGGCGTGCACTTTTGGATTTTCCAAATTATTTGTAATTTAGGATTCACCATACTTCACCACATTGCTCTATCTTCTGAACTAGTAGTTGATATGTTAACAATTAAGTACTTATCTAATAAATTGGAACTAAATAATGTAGACTAACGCGAATGTTGAACTACATGAGATGCGGTTTTCTTTTTTAGTAGAATAACCTAGTCAGGATTAACATAAGGAATGATAAGAGAAGAACATAAGGAGTTGTCGAAATTCTATATTTGTGTCCGAAATTACTATATGTGGGAAATTCTACATTCCTTCCATTTTCTGAATAATCCTGAACGTTTAGAAAATAAATATAACAAATATTAAATATTCCAATAAATCGATAAACAGAAGCACAACACTAGACACCATACAGAATTGCTTAATAACTGTCACCGTGAACAGTGCTGTGCCGCAATTTGAAGGTGGTATGATCGTTACATTTATCGATTAGAATCCTCCCATTAGGATTATCACAAACTGCACATAAATCGGTGTAAAACATAACTTGCTTAAGCAGAAGGCTAGAAAAACGGAAATCAAACGAATTAGATTATACATACTTAGTATTGGAAAAATATCAATTCATGTCATTCAATTCTTTAAATTAATATCGCCAAAAAAGTCAAATATTATTTCAGTTATCGTTATGGTTATAAATCATGATTCCAAATCATTTCATACACAAAATAATTTCAATCATATATTATTTAGCTAACCGTATAAAATTTTAAAATTGGTTTTCAAGTTAACCGAATAAAATGCTTCAAAGCGAAGGAAACTAGTACGAAATAAAATTCCAGGTAATTTATCTCATTAGCAACACTTTCGTTTCGTGCGCGAGTTCTGTTGACTCGTTTACTTAAAAGGCTAATGAAACTAGAGCTACCTTGTTAGGAATTTAAATAATTGTAGGTTAACGCTCCTATAATATTACTTTTGGTAAAACATGTGGCTGGATATTATCTCCTTAAAATAAAAAATTCAGATTTAATCAACGCTTTTGTAATTCAACTAAATTTGGTCTTGAATATTGCATTTTCTCCCATACAATGCGACATCATATAAAATTTGCCATATATTGTGCAGTTTAAAAATGCGAAACATTTTACATTGTACATCGAACACAAAGGATCGTTTATTATATGAACAGAATGCAAAGAAAATTGCTATTCTTTTTTAACAGGGGTATTAAAATTCATCGTTTTTACTGAATAACTGATCGTAAATACTTTTAATCTGCACGTTTTAGAACACCTATCAAAGCACAAACAATTTACAAAACAATCAACTCCACATGAATTCAATTTAATATGTAATTACGAACATAAATTTCATCGCAAAATATTATTTTGCTGGCGTTCTAAACAAATTTAAATTTCTGTTGATTTTAATTAAAATCCTTTGTGTCTGTCCGTATATTGGGGTCCCTGGACCGTCTTTAATTAATTGTTTCTTATCAAATTGTGAGAGCCCCCCGACAGGTTGAGCATTCCAAGTCTCTGTTTATATACAGTTATTAAAGTTCAAATTAAAGCGATACAAGGAATTTTAGTTTAAGCATACATAGAAATCAGTAAATATTGAAGTAATAGTAAATATAGTAATTTTCCTCAAACTAGAACGCCTGTTTTATGCTAAATCAATTAATCTAATATCTTCTTTTATAATACTATGAAATATTTTGATACTTCAAACTTTTGGATTAAACTCTTAATGTGAAAAATAAAGGGATTATCACAAATCTTAATTTAATTCCAACATTTATATATCGTACAACACATTAATCCTCATCCTTCGTACAAACATTGCTTTTAAACACATCAAAGTCAACAAAACAATTCCAAAGCACTTCAATATCAAATGTCCCAAGCCGAAGATCCAGAACTTAATTAAGATGCTCCAGCTTTGAATCTAATTACTGAGACCCTTTCAAAAACCTGACCCCGCTCAAGGGCCCTTATAGTCTAAACATGTGCCCATAATTTGCACGTTAGAAACGTAAGAACCCTTAGCAGAGTTGCCAAGTCCTTCATGCTCGATTGCGGTAAGTCGTCTTTGACAGTTCCAAGTGTACCTGTGATTTTCTTTAGCTTCGTAATACTTGCTGGTAAACCCCGAATTACTTTATATTTAACGAACGGTTAACTCAATTATAACATGTAAATATTTTGTGTAGGTATACAAGGGAAAATCGACTTCCTAGTCTTTCTCTTTGTTTCCACTTGCTGAGAAAATTTGTAACAATGTTCATCGTCATATTGATTTGATAAGATAATCTTTTGGACTTTTGGTCTGTAAAAACTGGGCTAATTACACCTATTCAAGACAGAGCAAGCGAGATTTTAAAATAAAGCGTGTATTCTTTAACGAGACTATAAATTCTCTGATTAGTTATTATTTTCCATGAAACATGCACAAATTTGTTGACTAAAAGGCAGTTCAGAAGCTTAAAAACAAACCCTAAGTACTTGAATCCCCTTACCAAACAATATTTCAACACACCTACACAAAATAAATAAGAATAATCGTGCTGTATCAAGAATAACATCTCGAAAGACTCGTTTCAAACATTGCTCAACTATACACATACCTCATTAGAGGAGCTTTCGTACGGAACAAATAAGCCTCCCCTCAGAGGATCTAATTAGCCCCATACAGTCGGAGACACGTGACACGTCTTGGGATTTTTATGTACATTTGAAAGGTGTGGGCTTGTTTAATTTGGCTTTTGTGGGTACGAAGTCGTTTTAATTGTATTTATTGTGAGGATTTGACGTTAATTGACTTACATCTTGACTAACATGTTGGAGGTATTGTAAATTCAGGGATAACTTTTAAATCAAAATGTGTGTTAAATATGTAGTAAAATGAATATCTTTATTGTAAATAATCCAATGATAAAGTTTCAAAGAAACCAAATCAGATCTTGTACACCCTACAAGAATCTTTAAAATATTTCAATTTCAACTACAAAATAAGTCTACTTTTGTAAGAAACAACTAAAACTTACTCGATTCGAATATTTCAAAGAAATACCTAAAAGTGGATTTCGAATAAACTTTTGCCAGGAGCTCTTTATAATTTTTCCTTTCAAATAAATATTTCTGCTTTGACAAACATCCTTTTAGGTATAACGCGTTTTACAAAAGTTCTTCGTTTTTCCTTGAAAGGAAAAGGGTCAATTATATTCAAACTCACATAATATTTAGAATATAATGATATATACATAGTTAGAGAGTGAGTTTGTACCTCAGATTGAGTCAAAATTAAATAGATTCAAACATAATCTTTTGTTTTTATTTTCAACTGGCGGCCGCCCTAAGCTTGCACGTGGTACATACAATAGATTATAGCCTTATAGTACTCAGGGATCACGTTCATAATATCAAATGTTGAAAGAATTACTAAAACTCGCTCCAGTATTTCCAATGATCGTGTTCAAACAATCATACAAACTCTTCAGCTTTACATTACCTATTAGTATATGGTTCGTCTATTTTGTAAGATAATCTAATGTAGCTTGTTTGATTTTTAAAAAGAAGTAGAAAGGATATAGGTCAATATAATATACACTCACACACTATGAAGCTATTCAATTTATCTTAATAAACTCGCTTAACAGAGAGACGACAATCAAACCGCGTATGTTTATTAGTGTTAACTTAGAAGTTCCTTGCAATTTGCCGTCTATATCCAATCAATGCCTTTCATGGAAGAGCCTGAATCGGTTTAATTGAGCCAATCACATACGATCATGCCCCGATAGTATGCAGACAAAACTGTAGAATGATATTCCTTAATTAGTCCATATTTACGTGCTTTTGAAACTATTAATGAGCTTCATTTAAAATAAAACATAACTTTAATCATTAAAAGAAACGAAGCAAGGTTCTCATTATGCAGCGTATTTTTTTTTATAAATAACAAATAAATTTTGTCGAGATACGATTAAAAGTTTTTGGTTGTGATAAAAGAACCTATTTGAAGCAATTACGAAGTTATTTGAATAATTTTATGTATAAATACATTCCATTTAAAATGATTAATAAATTATAATGAAAAAATATTTAATTCCCTTATCTAAAAGCTATCACGAATCAAATAACTTGATATAGTCTCAAATATCTATCCAAAACATTCGTGAACAATACCAAACTTCTGGTAATAAGATATTTTGAGGAAATTCAAATTCTAAACAGACGATAAACAACTTCGGAATTACGAATTACTGTTGTTCCGTACATTTATAAGCTGTATTTTGTAAATATCCTCATAATATTATAAGTAGTATTTAAGAGAGATGTAAAAATGTATTCATTTCCATTTAATAACATTCATATTTACAATTAAATTGTATAAACAAAAAAAAGTAAATATGGTTCGTAGTAAAAGATAACTCAACATTGAGACCTTTCAGTTATATTTCTTTTACCAGCCAGATAGTAAAACATCATTTTATATTTGCTGATACTTAATTAATACAGTAAAAAAATAAAATGCAACCTTAACATACGAAGTAATTCTTACCCTCGGCCAGCTGTATCGTCATTCCCTTGTGTATGCTTTTACAAAATTAACTTGTTTTTGTAAATATAGTTAGAAGCTGACACTGGAGACCGCAATCAGCTAAGTGCATGTCTATTTATGCAGTCGATTTACCATTTCAATGTTAAATTTGTTGACCCTTGCTGAGTATTCTTATAAATTAAATCGGTATTGAACAATTGGTCCATAGTAATTAATGTAAAAAGTCTGAAATGATATATTAGAACCTATACGTGTAATTGAAATAGATTATCAATTAATAGATTACATAGCAGACATCAATATTCATTGTGTATCAACAAAGATTTATATAGTTTGAGATGGTTTAAATAAGGAGCTTAACAAAAGCTAACTGTTCATTACTCTACTTGAAAATAAACACAACTGTTACAGGAATGAGCATAATTATTAAACTGTTATAGTAATTTATTTATCTTTACATAAAATGATAGTCTAAAATTTAATTAGTTATCTCATCTCTCTCTTATTTTGAATAATAATCCGGCACAAGTGTTGTAAGATGCGCGTAATATCATTTTCACAGTAACTGAACATAATTAACTACCTCCTGACTAAATATTATTTTACCCTAAAACAATTTTCCCGTTTCCTTAATCAACACTAGCTTTCGCTGTTTTACGAGCTGCAGCTGCCATCTTTAAACGAACAAGATGGAAAGACGGATGAAAAGTCACGTTTTATAAACAAATCGTTGGATAAAATCGCAAATAATTTCTAAAATATTTTTATACAGTTATTATTTTAAACTTAATCCGACATAATTATTTCTGTATATCAATTAAAATAAAACGCTCGATTGTTGTTATGATAATATACATATACAATTAATAGAGTCGGTGCGAATACAGGATATTGTGAAAAGTTTACCAAATTTTACACTGTGTCTAGAATTGACGACGCGGTTGGCGCAGTGGTAAAGCAACTGCCTACTGAGCCGACGGTCCCGGGTTCGATCCCCGGTCAGGGCAAATATTTGTGTGATGAACTCAATTATTTGTTCTTGGGTCTGGGTGTTATTATCTATATATGTATTTATAATATTATATTTATCGTCGCCTAGTACCCACAACACAAGCCTTTGAGCTTACTGTGGGACTAGGTCGATTTGTGTAATAATGTCCTATAATATTTATTTATTTTTATTTATTTAATTTTAAATATATTCAATTAAAAATTTGGATTGAGTTTTCCACAATTATATCAATTCTTAAATATCACTTCAGATTAAAAGGCTACCCCCTGAAAACATTCACTAAATATTAACGTCGCAACAAAAGTGCGTGAGAAATAACACCGCACCCATTATTTTATGAGTCTGAATGACTCACGAATAGATTTTGATTAAGATTAAGCAAATGTCACATGAGACGCGAAAAGATAATAAACGGCGCTGAAATGTGTAATTTAATTTGTTTACTGCGCCGCCTTTATTCGCTCTGCATATGAATAAGATGGCTGATAAGTCTTACTCAACCAGAATAATTTATGAGTGTCGCCGCTTTCAATGTAATCTAATTATAAAATATCTTTGAATAAAGTGCCGTAAACTTTACAGCCAGTGTATTATTGTAATGTATTTGAGACATCTCGAAATCCTAGAATGAGTATATCGATTAATTCATATTATTCTGTAGGCATGTTCCTTTTTTTAATTAAATAAAAAAAACAATAAACCCTCTTCTACACTTTAATTTTCATAATAAATAGATACAATTAGTATGATGTTTATTAATATAGAATTTAATATAAGTTGGGTTACAAAAATGGGTATTAGCATTCGTTTAATAATGTCAGCAAAAGAATTGAGAAGCTAATTCATATTAAAGAATGCTCGGTGGGTCGTTTAATATTCTGAACACATTGTATTCCAGACTATTTATTATTCTTATCTTTCACTCGTATATAAATATATTTATTATTTTTATTACCATTTGCGGAATATTTTCTGCCGGGTCAAATAAGAGAATCGTAATGAGAGCAATTAACATTTCTATATCCATGAAATATAAATACATTGTTATTTATAACACAGTGGAAAATCTTATAAAAACAAAAGTTTGTCTTTTCTCTTTTTGTGCAAGTAGATAAATTACTGGCTGTAGAGCGTCATACCGCATAGGCTGCTTATAACAATGATTAAACATGTTGTTCTACCTCATTATATTCGACACACTTTACTCACTTTAAAGCCTATAGATTAGTTTATTAGATTCAACAAGATTTCAATAATGATAATCAATTCTGAAATTTTAGTTAATTGGCAGGATAAAGCCCATGTAAATAAAACAAAACGGTAGAGCGCTATGAATATAGCAAGAACTGAATATAATATTTTGTTTATTACTAACAGGCGAACATTAGTGAATGTTTGCGAAGAAAGACCTTTTCATCGTTACAAAAATATGAAAATAAAATGTACTTTGCATGTTTAAATAAACAAATCTGTCCCGTTAGACTGCTGGCTACAGCGGAGTTTAGAGAGGGTAGAAAATTAGATGAGCCGTCTGCATTTTGTGAAGTGTACTCAAATGTGTAAGCAAATGTAATTACTTTTAGTCAAGAGCCCCTCGATGAGTAAGTTGATTGAATCGGTTGACGTGAGTGATTCCTTCCCTTTGTTGATGACGTATGCAATTTGGTAGGCACGCGTTTGTAAGCAACTTTTGCTTATTCACTTTGTAATTGTTAAACGATTATAGGGGGAGGATATCGTTTATACTGAGATTCTTCTCATTTTCTTTCTCGTTTATTTGTATAAATTGGATGAAGAAAATAATTTACGGTTGTAAGTCACCGCATCGTATGTATCTAAATCGCCCCCATTGACTTAACCTAAATTAATAATTTTAATTATAAACCACAGTTATAAACATAATATTTTATGTTATGTACTTACCTACATTTATAATAAATAAATAAAATAAAAAAAAAATAAAAATCATTTATTGATCAATTTGTGGGTTAGGTACAAACATGTAACATTTGGACCCCAAACTAGGACAGCCTGTATTTTGGGGTCCACCTTCCTTAATGACACAATAATAACAGAACTATAGCATAATATTAACTTAAATAATGATTTAGGTAATTTAGCTATTTTTATACAAAATTATACAAAATAAAATTTAAATTATACATTTTTTACTCAAGTTTAGTAGATATATACTCATATGTTGTGCGTGCGTGTTTGAATGAGTGCGCGTGTTTGTATGCATGTGTGAGCGTGTGTGTATGTATGAGTGTGTGTGTGTGTGTGTGTGTGTGAATGTATGTGTGTATGAGTGTGTTAGCGCGTGAGTGGATGTAGTGGCCATAGATAGAGGTTTGCTAAATTTTTATTTGAACTATGTATTGTTCAGTATCTGAATAATTCTGGGTCAGCAACCACTCTGTAACCTTCTTTTTACATTTTACTAAGGTAAGACTGTGTATAGAAAGGCTTTTATTGACCTTTTTATATAAAAATATACTCATGTATGAAGATTGGCGACGAAGGAAACCAGTACGCGGAATAAGGTTAGAGCATACCAGGTCATTTCTTCTCTTACCAGAAGAGACAGCACAAAGAGGTGTTATTTTATGCTGTCTAAGTGTTATTTGCAATATATATGTCTGCCTTACATTCAGAATTTTAGCTTCCCTATACAGCTGGTCAGTTGGATATCTAAAAGGTTTATGAAGAATGACCTTGAGAATGCCTCTTTGTGCTCTCTCTAGAATTATTAACGACGTTTTGAAAGTGCCACCCCATACCGAAATGCAATATTGGATAATTGAGTGGCAAAGAGCTTTGTAAACCATAAATATGATATTGTGTTCCAGTAATACCCTAAGTCTTTTAAAAATCCACGATAGTTTCCGAACTCTAGTGGTTATAAGTTCAATATGTTGCTTCCATTTACAAAGGTTATCGATTATAACTCCTAGGTATTTAATGTGTGGAACCATTTTTATAGCAGAACAATTGCATAATATATTCGAATTGAATGTATCACAGTTGTGAACTTTTAATATAAAATCATTAGGTGGTTGAGAAGAATTAGTGGGACTAAACGCAATAAAATTAGTTTTTTCCAGATTTAAGGTGAGTAGACTATTTCGCAACCAATTTGAAACAGTTCTAATGCCGTTCTCCGCGTGGAGGCACGCCTCAGCCCAACTCTCTCCATGAAAGATAAGTGAAGTATCATCTGCAAAACTAATAATTGAGCCATTGGCAAGATTTAAGTTACAGAGAGAGTTTATATCGTCACTGGAAAGCCAATACTACTGAAGCGCCAAAAGGCCTTTTTACAGTAGATCAATTCAAAGTTTTTTTTTCCACAAAACCAGACATAACTTTTTTTCTGATTTATGCATCGAAAAATGCTTAAGGAGAAAAAGTTTTGTGACATTATTACGCATCTAATAAAAATAAAACCTTCTGCATACTTATTTTAATTCAGGAAATAGCTGTCGCTTTAGTACTTTTACTTTATGAAGTTAGTAAACAGAAAGTACTTAATCTGTGAAATATATTTGGGGTGCGGTGTCAAAAAATACTAACAGCGCAGGTTTGTTAAATTGTACTAACGCAAATATTACTAACGTGCATTGCGGATTAATAATGTCTGAGGGTATTATTACTGAACGTTCTAATATGTCACTTATACCGTACGTTAAAACGATTTATATTATAGTAAGTTAGTATTATTGTGTCATAAAAAAAAACTAATGTATGAAAATATGATTTAAATTTAAATCTATTTTACTTATGGCGCAGTTGACATTAAGTAAATTAGACAAGTGGCAACAAAATAACTCAATCCTGTTTATTAGCAGTCGCGCGAGGTCTCATCCAGGTAGGTATATCTACGCTAAAAAAACCATAATAGGTTAATCACATAATATCGCAAAAAAATATAATGGTTTTAAAACAAAATGTACACAGTTTCGTAATAATCTTTATTGAAAAAAAAAACGTTATTTTAATCAGTCTTGTCTTAAACTTCTTATTAAATAATTATTACTTGATAAAAAAAAAACTTAAACAATGTCATTTAAAGTAAAATATAATAATCACAAATGTTAGCTTTATTTGGTATCATTTACGAAAAGATCAATCAATTAGGATGCATAATTAGATCCTTCATACCCGTATGAAGAATATGTATTTATGTAGTATTTTGAAATAATCATAGTTATAAAATTTTAGGTATAAAAAATATTATTTAACTTAATAATAATTAGAATTTTAATTTGTTGCCATTTTTTGTAATTAAACGTTGTCTTCGACATCCGTTTCTTGAAGGCTGTCCTGGATATTCATGGCATTTGGAAAATTTGCATATTCTTGATGGTAGTTTTCAGGAATTATTTTTGTTGTACAAAGTTTCCATAAATCTTCGTATTTCTTTTTTGATATAGGTAGGCGACTCTTGTAAATATTTTTCGGTTGTAGATTTTTGTTTTTATTAATTATTTCAATGTTTTCCTTTGCTTCATCCGTCGCCATTGTATATTTAACTGTCATCTTCTGTGGTTCAGCTTTTTTAAATGTCGCTGTACGCACCTGTAATATTTTTAAAGTTAGAATATTTATATCAAAATAGTCTCCTAAGTGTAATTATGAAAAGACAACGCTTGAGTTACCTACTTTCGATATTTTTCCCGTCAGATTTCCCTTAAAGTATTTATCTGCGACAATATCCCAGCCGCAAAAATCCTTAAATGTTAAGACATTCACATGATAGGGCTTAGGATTCTTTCGGGCTAAATTAAACACTGTCGGCCATTGAGATGGTGCCCAAACAATTGTGTTTGTAACACTTTTTTCTATAACAGAATGCATTGAGTCCACTGGCATATAAGTGTGTCCGGGCAAGAGATAATTCATTTGGATGCTAGTTATATTCTTGCATTTTTGTAGACAAATATGGATACAAGCAAGGACGATTTTGTTTTTATTTTGTCCGGGGCAGGCATCACTGTAAAACAGAAGATGTTTGATAGAGCCACGACCGTCCACCATCTTGATGTATTTTTCTAAGACAGTGCACACTTCGTTAGCTCCGCGTTTTCCTTCTGTTTCCGTCCAAGTGTAACAGTAGCCTTCTCTAGTTCCAGATTCGTAAAAAGTTAGATTATATACAGCCAATTTGCGACTGTAATACAGTAACATACTTTGGCCATACGGCGTATTCAGAACTTTCTGTAAATCAAAAGAGACGCAAAGTATGTTTCCATTTTGAATTTTCTGATGCGCTTGAAATCTTTCATAAGTCTCCTCTTTGTCTTTCAGATGAGCCAATTTCTCTTCTTCTTTTTCTCCTTTTTCTTTTTCGAAACGCACACACTTAGCACATTTGTCTTTACGAGGTATATGAAAACCAATATTATATTCTTGAAATATCTTCTGAAAAACTCTTTCTCCTATTAATCTTTTATCTTCGCGTATCATAGATTCTTTGTAAATTTTATACAAATTACTCATATTTCGAAATTCTTGGGGCAGATAAAATCGTTTTGAGTTTTTGCGGCAATAATGAGACGGTAAATATGGTAAACTTTTAATGTAATTCCTTGTTTCCTCTACAATGATCTCTGGTGTTTTATTTGCTGGAACATGCTTTCCCCGTAAATCGTCTTTAGATGAGCCGTATGCAGCATCTGTAATAATGTTATATAAATATTTTTGTTTTATATCTAATGTGTTCAATAAAAACTTCAAACAAACTTTTCTTTTTCCTTCGCCTTCATTAATAAAATAATCAAAAGTGTATTGTCTACGACTTTGGTCTTCTTTGATACGCTTCCTCTTAATCGTCGTCCTCTTGGCATTTCCCACTAACCAATCTCTTCGTCTTTCAGTGCTTAGACTCCAATAATGTTTAAAAATTGCTTGTCTTTTTTCGGAACCAATCTTATAGCATTCATTATGGCAATTTTCAGGTTTACATAAGTTATCCTTCATACTCTTCTCTGCAACAACTTTGCCAGTTATAGATACATACTGCTTTCCACTATTTCTTAATTGTTTTCTAACTTTGTTTTTATTAATCTTTCGCTCTTTTTTTTTCGGCTCTGAATTTTCTTTTGTATCGTCAAAATTATTCAACTTCTTTGTTTTACGTTTCTTCTTTAAACGCTTCTTTTTTTCATTAACACGGTCTGTATCATTTGATTCTGTTGAATCCTGTCCAGTGCTCGAACTATAAACAAATTCGTCACTGTCTGACAAGAAATCAATATGCTTATAAATTCGATTATTCTTTACATTTTCTTTGTTTATTGTTGTATTAATATTTTCAATCTCTTCTTCATACTCATTTTTGTTTTCTTCTGGTTCAATATTAATAACTATAGTTGCGTTGTTTAAGTTTTCAGTAGAAGCAGTTTCATCCCTAATTTGCTGTATACAAATGTCCATTTCCTTAAGATGCTCGTATAATCTTCGTTTTTTATATGGTTGCTTCAAACATAGTTCAGAAGATGGAGATCCAAAAGATGTGCTTGCTTGTTGATTATCTTCATATACTTTTCTTTTACCAGCTTCTTCTTCTTCCAAATTGTCGTCGAATCGCGAAATTACTGTTAATGAATGATTTATGGTCGGCTCTATGAACGTGTTTGACTGTATGAAATTACTTTTGAATGGGATTGGTGCCTGTTTAGAATGTATGTTATTGACAAAGGATGTTCCTTCCTGAGCATGATCTTCTATTGGTAGTAGATTATCTTGATGTATGTATGTTTCTGCCTGTATCAAATCGCATGTTTGTGAGATTGATGCCTGTGTAAAATGTATGTTATGGACGAAGGATATTTCTTCCTGAGCATGTACTTGTATCGGTATTAGATTATCTTGATGTAAGTATGTTTCTGCCTGTATCAAATCGCCAGTTTGTGAGATTGATGCCTGTGTTGAATGTATGTCTTGAGCAAAAAATGTTTCTTTATGAGTGTGGTCTTCTAGTGGATTATTCGGATCGATGCATATTTCTGCCTGTGCTAAATCGCCTGTTTGTGAGAATAATGGCTGTGTAGAATGTATGTCTTGGGTGAAGGATCTTCCTTTCTGAGCGTGTTCTCCTGTTTCAAGAGGATAATCTTTATGATTGAATATTTCTGCCCGTTCTAAATCCCTTGTTTGTGAGTTCGTTATTTGAGTGGGATAGTTTTTTTGGACTAAGGATACCCCTTCTTGAAAAGTACAGTCTTCTATTTCTGATGAATTCGGATGTATAAATTGCGATGAATCCAATCCTTGTTGTGAAAAACCAGCTTCTTTCATCATACCTGTTTAAACGACAAGTATTATTAATAAGTGATTTAATGCCCCATTTTTTTTTGTTTTTACTTTACCATATTTATATTTTTTAATATTGTAGAAAAAAATATTATAATTATATTTCTTGTAAATAAGTATAATTATTAAATGTTGTTTATTCACACATTTATACACACGACATGACATTCACCCACATCGTCAGACAGGCAGAGTTATCTTAGCTAAAAGAATAGTATTGATAGCTTAGTGCTAGTTAAAATTTAAAGTTAAAATAAGTAACTGAAACTTCACCGTCTTTTGTTGGGAGTATCTCCAAAATTTTATATTCTTCATTGCGTGGATGCCGTAAATTTGTGACGAAACTATCCTGTTCGGAGTCTGACCCAATATCGCTTTCGTCTTTGGCAAATAGTCTACGAACAACATTTGGCTTAGGCGATGATTCTTTTGAATTTGCGTTTACAGTACGCATGTTTGTAAATTTTCTAAAAAATGAGGATCGTCGACTGTCCATGCTCCGTTTTCTATGATTCTGAAAATTTAGATTGTAAGTGCCTAATAATAATAATACAATAATTATGAATACCTAATACAAATATCTGACGATAACTAGTATAGGTAGAATACGCACTATTTCAAGAATGATGAAATAGAAATAACAGAAAACATTGTACCTATACATATCTATGTATTATTTGTGTAGGTTACTAGTATGTTATCAATATTATTAAACTTCCGTAATTTGTACACACATTCTCGTTACCTATCTTGTCTTGCAAGAATAATCTCTTTAATTAATTACCTTTCCTAACAATATAAATGGGCAATAATACCAATGAATACCTACTTATTCTTAGATAGATAGGTAACGACAATTACGACAACGCAAACAAAGCCAGATAATAATATGCGAATAATAGATCAATAACCATACAGAAATAGTTTTGTAAAATGCAGGAATAATATTTACTTACCTAGTTTTAATTATACGAACAACTAACTCGGCCGCCGCGTAGGCGGAACAAGCAAAAATGCGTCACTTAGTCACCGCTGCTCGAAACCGACTAACAAGTAACAACGGTCAACTGAACCGCCGTCAAATCCCGCGCAATGTAGGTATTCTAAATACTTAAAAGATGTAACCAGAACTTATTTGAATTTCAAAAGACTAAGGTTAATCTTTATGATAAGTTTACGAACTTCTTAATACTAAACGACTAATTGTATTTTTTTTTTTTGTAAAATAATCCATACTAAAAGTACAATTCTCTTCAATTTCACTGATTGCAAATATTCTTACTAAAGTCTCAAACAAATATTTAAGTAAAGCAAATATACTTACACTATTATCTATTAAAAAACTGTGTAAACAAAATATACTAACGCGCCACCACATCTGTTTCTACGTAAAGCAAATTTACTTAACCACCGTAACGATTTGTATTGTAAAGTGCTAAAGCGACATCAATGAATAAAATAGCGTATTTTGAGTTGCTGAACGAGCTCAGTGTGGCTAATGTCCGGTAATATAAATACTTAAACGACAAATTTTAAAATTCAAAGATAAATTGTATTATGTAAGCATTTCTCAAAAAAGCAAAGTTATGAAAAACGTCCGACATTTGAGGTGCTAAAACGCCACAAAAGTCCTCAGATCGCCATGAAACCTAGACCATTAGACGCGGAATAAAAAATCCAATCCATCGATATATACGAGGGCGATTCAATAAATACTTAGCCTACAAAAAGTATACGAAAATTTTGGAAAAGTGGCAATTTATTTTTCAACATAGTCTCCTTTTAGTTCGATACACTTAGCCCAGCGATACTCCAACTTTTTTAACCCGTCCGAAAAATAGGTTTTCTCAAACTCTGCAAAATAGGCCTCCGTGGCAGCGATAACCTCCTCATTTGATTCATATCTATTCCTGGCGAGGGATTTTTTCAGATTAGGAAACAGAAAGAAGTCACCAGGGGCCAAATCTGGAGAATACGGTGGATGAGGCAGCAATTCGTAGCGTAATTCGACCAATTTGGCCATGGTAACGGCAGACGTGTGAACCGGTGCGCTGTCGTGGTGAAACAGCACCTTTTTCTCAGCCAGATGGGGTCGGTTTATCTTTAATTCGGCGTCGAATCGGCTCAATAAATCGGCATAGTAAAGCCCTGTAATTGGTTTACCTTTCTCGAGGTAATCGATGTAGACAACTCCTTGTGAATCCCAGAAAACGGTGGCCTTAACTTTTCCGTCCGATTTTACAGTTTTCGCCTTCTTTGAAGCACTTTCCCCGGTCTGGATCCATTGTTTTGATTGCTCCTTGGTCTCTGATGTATACCAGTGAATCCAGGTTTCATCGACGGTCACAAAACGACTAAAAACTCCCCTGGATTCCGCTTAAACAGCGCCAAACACGTCTCCGATGTGGACTCACGGTTGCGCTTGTTTTCCGGTGTGAGTAAATGCGGCACCCATCGCGCCGACAGCTTTCTCATGCCGAGTTCCTCGTGAAGAATATGATGCACTGTTTCTTCTGAAATGCCTACAGTCTCAGCTAGCTCCCGAACCTTCAATCGGCGATCTGTCAATACGAGATCATGGATTTTTTTAATGTTTTCCTCCGTAGCAGCTGTTTTTGGTGCACCTGGACGTGGTTCATCAAAAACCGACGTATGGCCACGTGCAAACTCGTTGAACCAATTCTTGACGGTGGCTATCGATGGAGAAGAGTCACCGTACACAGCATCCAAGCGGTCTTTGATTTCGATGCGCTCTTTCCCGTCCAAAAATAGGAATCGAATCACCGAACGATATTGCTTTTTTTCCATTTTTGTAAAACCGATCCACACGTTCGCTTCCATAGGTTGTCAAATCAAAACAAATGAAGGGATTTGAATGAAAATTAAATTAAATAATTAAAAAAGAATGAGCTACACTTTGGTAAACCTATTTTGAAACAATAGCGTCCTCTGGTGATGAGGCTAGGTACTTATTGAATGCACCAGGTATAACTCATTTTGGCCAAAGTGGCGCTTTAGTAGTTTTGGATTTTCACTGACGATATATATTAAGAAGAGAGTTGGGCCGAGCACACTTCCCTGCGGTACACCGAATAACATAGGACAGTCATCACTAAGATGATCATTTATTTTAACACACTGAAATCTATTTTCGAGGTAGTTTTTAAAAATTTTTAACGGAACATCACGAATACCATACCTTTCCATCCTCTCCAAAAGTATCGGAACAGAAACTGTGTCGAATGCTTTTTTTAAGTCTAAAAAGATACCTAGGACCTTTTGTTTTTTATCGACATGATTACCTATTTGATTAACCAAGTGATTAACTGCATCTTCTGTGCACCTGCCCTTTCGAAAACCAAATTGGAAGTTTGAGAGTAGATTATATTTCTCCAAGAAGTTAACAAGTTGTTTATTAAGAATTTTTTCTAATATTTTCGAAAGGACAGGGAGCACAGAGATAGGTCTATAATTATTAGCATCTTTTCTGTCCCCACTCTTATAAACAGGATGAATAAGCGACTTCTTGAAAACATTAGGAAATATGCCTTTAGCTATACATGAATTGAATATATTAGTTAAATAAGGAATTATTATGTGTTTCGCCTTTTTAATGAACTTGGTTGGGATACCATCCCAACCACATGCACTACTATCTTTTAAATTACTTATAATACCATCGATTTCCAAGTCATTTGTTTCCAAGAGAACCATAGATGTTGATTGATTAGTTTGCTGATTTTCAAGAAAATTAGTACCAGAATTATGATTAGAATTTAGTTTAATATTAGCAGCTAGATTTTTCCCAACCGAACCAAAGAAGTGATTAACTTTATTAATAGAAATTTTAGGATCACTGTTGCACGAGAGTAAATCAATCGGAGGAGTTTTCGTTTGTTTGCAATTAGTTATCTCTTTTAATTTGTTCCATATTAACTTATTGTTGTTGCTTGCTTTTGAGAATTCCGATCTCTCATATGCTAATTTCAAATTTTTTAAAGTTTTATTACAAAAATTTCGATATCTTAAATATGTTAATTTTAGGGTCATGTTATTAGGCTGCTTTTTTAATTTTAAATGCATGCGGTCTCGCGTACGTATACATCGTAACATTCCAATAGTTATCCAAGGTTTAATAATTTTCTGACTGCGAGAAAGAGAAATAATTTTGGTATTTATTTTTAAGGAGTTCATGATTGCAGTAGTGAGATATTCAGCAGCTAAATGGGGATTTTTTATATCGAGAATTTTACTGAGGTCTGTATTATATAAATGACTAATGGCACCTTCATAGTTAATTTTATGTATGTTTTTATTTATACTGATATTTGATTTAAAATTTAGGTTAAGAAATACAACTTTATGGTCGGTGATAAATGTGTTAAAGACGAGAGATGTGCCAGTATAATCCGATTTCATAAAAATATGGTCAAGACAATTCATTTCCCTTGTAGGAAGTAAATGAGCGGGTAAAAATCCTTGACCGTGTAAAAAATCAAGATAAGGTGAGCTATTAGGGTCATTATTCTCTGGTTTAATATCGATGTTTATATCTCCAACAATATAGATATTTTTGAATTTATTAAGCTTAATTAATATATTTTCAAGAGAAAGTAGAAAATTATTTATACATTTTATAGAAGGAGAACGGTAAATTGATATAATTGCGGTATTACTGTACGTAACAATCAGGCATGTACCATCTAACAATTCCATCTCGTCCACATTACAAATCAAATGATTTAAACAGTACACAACAATACCATCATTTTGGTTACGGGTTTTTTTAGTCCAAAAAGAATTGTAGTTATTCAGTATAGGAGGTATTTTGTATTTATCCAACCAGCATTCCGTTAGAGTAATAAACATCGGTTCCAAGTTACACCGGTTCAAAAATAGTTCAAATTCATTAAAATTTTTATAAACACTTCTTATATTTAAAGTAATAATGAAGTTTGTAGTATCTTTGTTTGTCAGATAAAGGTGTGACTCATCGGGATTGCATGTGAACGATTGTGTCTTGGAGTAGTTGTCTATTTCAACCGATATTTTATTTAATAAGACATTATCCATAATTTTTATAATATGTTAAGGTTAAAGTGTTATAGGCATATGATCCCATTTTTACGCATATAGTTTGTAAGTTTAATTTAGAGAAAACACATATTTCTAACGCATAAATTATATCTATATAATAAGAAGGCTTCTGATAGGTCATTTTTGATACTTTGGTTAATTGTGTATATTGGGTTTTGATGTGAATTGAGGTGTATATATGATGTATATGTAAGGATGTTTTTATTTGTATGCAAATTAAAAGATTGTACTTTGATTTGAGTGTGTAAATTTTGTAATAATTGTTGTAAGATATGTAACTTGAGTATATTTGTAGGAATGAGTATTTAAACATTATATTAATTAAAAGTATTATAAAATAATATAAGAAAAAAATTAAAAATAATTTTAGCTTAACATCTAGTCACTTTTTTAGTTTTAGTTGATTCAATTGATCTTCGCTTTTAATCAGAATATACGATGCCCCTTCCTTCTTCCGGAGGTAGACCCTGTCATTGCTCATCCAACAAAATAGATATTCCTCTGTCTTTGCGAATTCCCTTGCTAGGTAAAACAGTCGTCTGTCTTTAGGGGTAAGATATTCGGAGATGTACAATGGTTTTGATTGACCTTTAATGCCCAAATTATTGCTGTTTAATTTTTGTGATGGGTTATTTCTATTAAATTTCTTGATGGCGTCTATAACAGTGTTTCTAGTTAATGTATTAGAAAATTCAACAATCATGGTTGAGTCAGTGGAGTCTTTCTTGCTCGGCAGACGAAAGGCGTCACGTATATTCTTTTGTTCGTCCTCTAGTCCAAGATAACATAACAAATTGGATGCCAGCAGGAACAAATCTTTTTTCTTTTCATTTATCTGTTTGGGTAGTTTACGTATTTCTAAACTAGTTTTACGTGAAATTCTCTGCAGTAAATCTACATTTTCCTCTAATAAACTAATTTTGAAGTTGACATTTTTAAATTCACTTTTTATTGATTCAATTTTCGACTGTAGTTCATTTATTTGTTCGTTCGTAAAATTCAACGACGTTTCTATGTCTTTATTTGTGCGCTGGACATTAGTCATTTTGGTGTCCATTAAAGAAATACGCTTTTCAATAGCCTCCAAGCGACTATTCTGCCTATCAGATAAGTCGGAGAATAATTTCGTAAGCATATCTCGCATCTCGGTTTTAAAAATTAACATTTCATCAGACTTGTCGCCCGATAATCTACGCCTTTTCTCGCTTCTAAAAGTTACATTACTATAATCATCATCGCCTGCCGTAGTGCATAGTTGTGAGTCAGATAATGTTCTAAAACTTGACGGTGGTGATCGATGCATTTTTTTTATAGAGGGTAGATATAAAAAGACGTATGAATAACTTCTTGACAGTAAGAGCGAGGCCACATTAGTACGTTGCGTTGCGGTGCGTCGCGTCATCGCAACGGATCAACGCATTGTATGCCACACCAGAGTTGCGTCGACGCATGTCGTCGCAACGCAGAAGGGCGACGAAGCGTCTCAGTTCAGCCCTCGCAATGGATCGATACAAACGTGTTCTTTTGTTGCTTTTATTACGCCACCGCCGAAACAAACGTAGAAACCAAAAAAGATTCTGGATATCTCCCGTGATTGCATTAAGAAATAGT
Source organism: Colias eurytheme (assembly GCF_061535395.1). NCBI lineage: Eukaryota > Metazoa > Arthropoda > Insecta > Lepidoptera > Pieridae > Colias > Colias eurytheme. The sequence goes on along the minus strand of NC_142993.1, from coordinate 4,060,835 downwards.
GATGGTCAGTTTTTTATGCAGGAATATAGAGAGTTGTTGTTAGATGAAGATAAATTTTTCGCATTTTTTAGAATGAGTGTGGCCAGCTTTAATTATTTGGTGATAACCTTAGAACCACATTTAAAGAAGCAGTATACCAATTTCAGGAATCCAATAGAACCAATTGAAATGATTGGTATCACATTGAGGTAAGTAAAAGAAACAACATAATAATCAGTTATTCATTTATTGTGTTTTAATACAGTTTTATTTAAGGATCAGTATTAGAGATTACAGCAAAGTTATATTCTTCTTCTTGACTATCATCAGTAAAGTTACTAACTGAAGTGTTTGATAAATAAGTAGTTTCGAATTCAGCCGTTTGATACCCCGATGGCGATGGGGACTGGGTCTGTAGTCCTGTCTGATACTCCGATGGCGATGGTGACTGGGCCTGTAGTCCAGTTTGATATCCACGTGACTGCATTGTTGTCGATTGATATTGTTGTCCCGTATGATATCCGCGTAGCTGCCATGTTGTTGATTGAGTCTGTTCCCCGAACCGCATTTCGGTAATGATATTTATAACTTTGCTTTGAAATGTCAACGTTTGTAATTCCGTAAAGTCGTTTAAAGAAGGCAGAATACCTTTAAAAAATGATAGATGGCGATTTTCTTTTTCCTGCAACGCCTCTAACATTTGCGCCTCGACATCATCTATTGCTTGGTTTGATCTCTTGCGATTAGCAGGTACGTAGCGAGAAGGACCTGGAGGTAACGATGACATTTGTTTTGTCGCACGTGGAGATGATGTTGTGTTTTCGTTTCGTTCCACTCCTTTATCAAGGCTACTGTCAGTTTTATTTTGAGCAACTTTCAGCAAAAACAGCAATTGATTGTAATAATGATATTTTTTCATTTGTTTTGCCTCTGATCCTGATGAACTGTTATCCTTTATTTTTTTTACGTATCGTAAAAAGTTGTCCTTCACGCTTCTCCATTTTTTTACAACTTCGTTACCTGCAAAGAGAGAAAAAAATATGTAGGTAGGTAATAATACCCTTTGTTTGTATTGCAGGTATTTGGGCAGTGGAAATTCGATGAGGGACTTGCATTTCAAATTTAAACGTGGAAGGTCAACAATTTCTATTATTATTTCGTCCGTTTGTCAAGCTATCTGGAAATATCTTCGACCACAGTACATAGAAGAAATCACAGAAGAAAAACTAAAAAATATTGCATTAGATTTTGATCGCAAAGCTAACTTTCCCCATTGCTTCGGGGCAATTGATGGGAAACATATACGTTTAACAAAACCAGCGAATAGCGGCTCTCTGTTTTATAATTATAAACATTATTTTTCAATTGTTTTGCTGGCGGTTGTAGATTCCAATTATAAGTTTGTTTTTGTCGACATGGGCGCATATGGAAAAGAAAGTGATTCTACCATTTTTAGAAATTCGAAACTGTACGAAGTTTTAATGAGAAATGAACTACCATTGCCCGATGCTCAACCACTCGTAAATGATCATGGTAATGAGCCGCCAATCCCATATGTACTCGTCGGTGATGAAGCTTTTAGTTTAAGTAAGCATGTTATGCGTCCATATGGCGGCCAAAATCTCAATGTGAAACAAAGAATTTATAATTATCGCCTTAGCAGAGCCCGTAGATACGTGGAATGTGCATTTGGGATCATGGCAAATAAATGGCGTATTTTACACAGGCCAATCGATACAGCATATGATTTAACTATTGATATTGTGAAAGCTTGTTGTGTTTTACACAATTTTGTCACAGAACACGATGGTTTACGGCAACAAGACAAGATAACAATAAGTAAGTTCCCACAATTGCGACCCCACATCATCGGAGAATCATTAGCTCAAAATTTTATCAGAGACCAATTTGCTAATTACTTTATGAGTCCCGCAGGCGCTTTACCATGGCAGTTGAAGAAGATTTAAATTAACATAAGTACCAAATTATATAACTAAGTAATTATGACATATGATAACTTACCAATTTTGTTCTTTTTAGCATCCTCAAATTCGTCGTAATTTTCAAATAAATTTTTACAAACAGCTGCCCATTCGTTTGCTTTCCGGAATTTATCACTGAAATGTTCATGTCCTTTATCCCATATGATCGGTCTTTCTTGCACCAGGGATATGAGAAAATCTATATCGATATCGTTCACACTCATGATAAAGATAAAAAATATCGTTGCGCACGTCTAGCTTGCTCCTCTAGCAGCGAAACACTATCCGTTATTACACCGGAGCTCCGACAGCGCAGCGCATCACTCTCCCCCCGCTTCGTCGCTTGTCCGTCGATCCGTTGAAACGTCGCATGCGACGACGCAACGCATATGTGGCATATCATAAAAAATATATGAAAAATGACGCAGCGTCAACGCTGCGACGTCGCAGCGCAACGCAACGTACTAATGTGGCCTCGCTCTAAGATGGCGGGCTTTACGCATGCGCGTTCGATAGATCGTTGTCAAGCGGTGAATGAAATCCGATGATGACTCAGTAGCGGTACAAGGTGCTGAGTGTGAGAGGGATAGCGTATTTAAAGTTTTACTCACGATATTTCTTGTGAAGTACCAGGAGACTAGGATCCGCAAAGAGTTCAGTTTATGAACGTGGTACAGCGCGTTTGAATCTCCTATCGCTTGCTGCTATCCTATTATTATCGGCGTAATTTTTATGTTAAAATGAATTTAATTTACAATAATATCCAGCAACAAAAAACACGACTGTCGTGAATCGATCCAAGAGGGGAAGGGGACTTTCAACAGTTTTATGAAAAAAATTTTCTCAATGTTCTGTTCAAATGCATATACCTACATGCATTCTGTGCTGCACTCATATTTACTATTTTATTTATGAATATTAAAAAAAAGAATGAGATTTAATAGGAAATAATATCAATGTATGTATAACGTATAGCAGTTTAGCAGTTAGTAAAACATGTTATCGTCTTAAAGATACACAAACCATACCTACTCGTCTTATTCCTAAACTAATACAATTCCATCTATATCCCATTTCGGATCGTTTGTAGATCCTCGTGTAGGGAGTGTATACAGAGAACATCGTTTAGTTGGATTAAGATATGGAAAACAAATAACTCGAGAATCATATGCAGTTTGCATTGTTATACAGATCACGTTTGTAATACGATGGCATCGATTCTTTGCAATAAAACAACAAATTAACAATATTAATATTTAAAACACAGCTGTGGCTGACTGATCTATCAATGCATAGTTACAACTACCTTCTAGACCGATCGAGAAGAGGCATGCAGATAGCCACTATGATCCGCTAAAAATAATTTTCATATATTCAAACCCCAAGAGGAAAAAAATAAGGTATAAAAGTTTGTTCTATGAAATGTATATAATATTGACCAGGTGGACGAAGCTGCGGGCATCAGCTAGTATCTTAGTATAATATTATAATCGTCTTACTAAAGGTTAGATATCTGATAATTTTTGATAACCTTGCGTATCGAAGCGTAAAAGATATTTTGACGGCACTATTACGCGCCTCACTAAACAAAACAAAAATCAAGTAAATCAATTTGTATTCTGTAAATATAGCCTTAGATGTTCGAGTTAAGTGAAGCGGTTAATGAACAAATGTTTTTCCCGGTCCTCAATCAGTGCTCAGTCATTTTTCATCGGAAAATCGGACAACCGCCCGGGGAGGGTTTTTATTGTGAGCGAAGGCAGTTCCAGTTTGAATGCTCTTTAAGGTCACGCCTTTGACTAAAATGAAAATGATTTTTTATGAACCGGTGTGGAGTTTATCTAGCGTAAGTTACTATTTACTAGAATCACTATTCTACCGAATATATTAAAGTTATTATTGTGAAAGCCATTGCCGATATACATGTTATATATGACCTGCTTTATAACATTATCTTACAAAAAGGGACATATTTAATTATCTTTTTCCTTTCCCTTTCTGTACTACACATTACACAATATGACAGACAAAATCCAAACTCAATAAAGACTCAATTTGGGAAAATGCATTCAATCTTATAATTCCATTAACAAAGTCAATAGTTTCAGTTCCGTCTGTCTTAAAATTTTCCACGAAATATATTTAAGAGCGTCAACATTGAAGGAAGAGTACTCACGCGTAAACGTTTACCAGGAACACAGATGATTGATTTAACTAGATGTGGCAACTAGGCCTATAAGTTTCACAGATTAAGGCAAAGCTCTAATTAAATTGGTTAATTGTTCATATATATTTTCATTATATGCAAAGCTTTCGTTAAATTGTTCGTATCTAGGTTCATATCTAAGTCAGTTCGAACAATTTATAAAAGTATATGATGAATACATAATCTTGTAATGCGGAAATCAACCATTTTTTGTTATTAATATTTTTGTTGTAATAAAATTGTATTGTCATGCTTTAATTGTATTTTTTTTTCGACAGCCAACTTTCTTTCTTTCTTTCATTACATAATCTATGTGTTATATAAATAGATTTCATAAGAATTCAGTCGTTGCACCATCTAGTCTATTATGGTGTCTGTAACCAGGAGGTTTTATTTATATTCCTGGCTACATCTCCCCACCGCAACCCTTTGTTTGCTTACTCGATAACTTTGATCATTGGCTATTCATTACTTGCTAGATAAGTGATTAATGACTAGACGAGCGATTAATTAGGGGAATATTTTGGCTAATGTGTATGTGTGGAAGTTTTCCATTCTGCTGAAACTCTTGTAAACAAGTTTGTGTGCTCTTTATGTTGATAATCTATTTATAACTCATTATAAACGGAGTGAGATCAAAGTTAAATTATTTAACGTGAACGAAAATTCCACAATTTCATTGCCTCTTGAAGGTCTTTAACATTTTTTTTATATTATTATTATTTTTATATATTATTATATTTATTGCACAATATAAAGTATGGTCGCAAAAACGTAGATTTTGAAATGCGTGAAAAAGAAACAATCGGAATAATATTTTAGATTTTTGTTAATCTCAAAATTATTTGCCGGTTTTACCCTATTCTAAATTCTAATGCATGTTTCACTACCCCTGAAACGTTCCAACCGGCTTCCTCAACTCGACGAAGACAGGAAAGTAAAGCACACCTAGGTCTACTACATAACTCGTCAGACGCATTCATACAACCGTGAAAAGTAACAAGTAAGCCTCTTCAGAGATTATTCCCGTATAACCTGCACCCATCGTAATGAGAGGAATTATGAGGTTTTTTGCGGAAAGCGCTCGAGTCGCGCGTCCCGAGCACCCTCGTCAAAAGAGCCATTCGAAAAGCCTTTTTGAGCACTAAGTTTTAAAATATAGTAATGTGTACGTCTAGGTGCGCGCGAATGTCGACGCTTTATGGTTTCTTTTTAATTTTATCGGTTTCATTCCCGCGGTGACACTTCACATTAAGTTATACCTCTGTGTCGTTTTAAAGGCCCTTAAAAGTAATATAATTTTGTATATAGAATTTTTTGCTGCCTTGAATTACTGAGCTGGTTTATTATTGATTTAAATCTGTGTAATTTTTAATACATTCCCAAGTTTGCTAAACACTTAATGGAGTTTGAAATACTTTAATAATATCAGCTTTTGTTCTTTAGACGTACATTGATGAGATGCGACCTCATTAAAATGCAGCAGTAAAGCCAAGTTAAATTTACAGAAAAACTTTGTTTCTCTGCATAATCGCGTTTAAAAACTTTTCTACGCAAGTCGTCAACAATTTTATACAAATGTGGGAATCTGAAATCGATAACAGTAAAATTCACTGGAATTTTATAAATAGAATGTAAATATGTATTTTATTATAAATTCACAGTATTTTCTATTTCAACAAGGTTATTGGCATTTCCAGACACTAGACGAAACCAAAAAATTATTGGAAAACATATTTTATTTAATTGCAAAATTTTAAGCTGAATGAAAGAAACAAATTCAATATGTTTTTATTTAAATACAGTTTCATTAATATCCTTAATCCATATAATTTCGTTAATCCATAATTTCTTCGCTTTTAATTTCCTTTCCATTTTAGTTTTAATTAAAAAAATGTTTACTAAAAAGCGCCAAAGGTTACAGCGCGTAAGATAAAAATTCGAAGAGCCTCGGATTACGAGCGGTGGGAATATTAAAAAACTTTACCCTCTCCAAACTTGGATTGTCTTTTTTGAGCCCGTTTAGCGCGATTTGTGCCTTTGTTTTCTTCCCCGAAGGTCGTTTGTTGCGAACTTGACTCGTCTTATCGTGTTTAATAAGCGCGTCATGTTACTTGTTTTAGCTTCTGTCATCTTTCCTGACGTTTTACGGCTGTAAAGTGGTTGGGAATCATAAAAAATTTGTACTGTTCTTATAATATTTTGTAATGTTAGATTTCTGTATGAGTTTCAGCAAAAATGTTTTATGAATATCATAATTTTGGAGCTATGTTATGTATCTACCTACTACATACCTTAATAAATCGATAACTACAACGAATAATCTGTAAAATGCTAGCAAAACTGCCTTCGTTTATTTGTTTCTGCCGTAATACCTTCAACGCTCTCTCATAGACTTTCAGGACGCTCGATCATCCTACAACTATCACGTATGTATTTTAATGTGTTTGTCAATTTACCATGCTTACCAACTTAAGTAAGTAATTAAGGTTACAAAACAAAATACTAAAACGAAAGAAGACAAAAGTTCTTCAAGGTACAAGCTGATTCTTATTTGATTTTAAATTCAAGCAATACATGTGATGGGGTCCATGCCGAAATCGCACAAATACGATACGACATAGTTTTATATAGATTGGATCGTCGCCATTAATTTATTTAGTTAAATATGTGGCATCTAAAAGGGTGTAATGGAAGTGGTCTTCGCCAAAATTATACCGTTTTATTTGCGATCGCCAGAGCATGTTTGATTAGGAAGGGTGTGTTGAGCTTTTAATAATATTTTGCCCCATTTCCAACTGAATAATTTAACCGTAACAAGTTATATTAAGTAAATTAAATTATTTCTTCTTCACAGTACTTCATAAAGTTGTGTGTATTTTAAGTCAAGATTCCCAAAAATTAAGGAAAATTTCAACAATTCGTTCTCTACTTTTATTTTAATTTTAATGTCTGAAAAACTGACGCTATTTATAAATTTATATTCGTTTTATATAACTAAGTAGATGAAGTTTATAAATACATAATAAGTATTATTGTGCTATTAAAGTTTCGCTCATGAAATACACATAGTTTTGTTTGAATAAATCTGTCTGTCCGTGTAACAAAATTGACTCGAAAATTTGTTCAAGCATTTACGACGTTAAAACTCAGACATAAATACATAAATAATTCATAAAGCTACATTACTCACTTCACTCTAAGAACCTCAAGACTCCCTAAAGCCTTCACATTGCAACTGACTGCACTGAATACATAAAATTGTTTTACTTACAATGAGACCACCTGTCTCTACCATCTTGCTTTATTGTTTGCGAACCTTAATAGCTGTTTAACAGACTGAGGTATTTATTGTAGACAATGAGCTGTTAATTCATTTTAGATATTAATTTTATATTATAGAAATAAATAGAGACTTATTTTGCTTAATTTTGTTGAAAAGAAAGATAAAAACTCTATGATATAGCGATTAGCGACAATCGAATTTTTCAGTTTCAAATCTTTCCTTATCACGGACAAATGGAGTACCTACAGTTGAAATTGTCACTCTGAAAGTTGTGTTTCCTAAAGAAACTTTCAAAATTCATAGCAAGGGTATCAAAAGGGCGCGTAGCTGTGTCCACAGCTATGAATAAACAGAGCACGAACGCAGCTTAACATAGAATTTTCAGCACGTGACCATTCTGTTTGCATCCAAAGGTAATACGGGTGGATGTTTTTTAAGGTTCGTTGTACTGACATAAACTTACAAAGAAATAGTCCCTCCGATGGTAAGAGGGTTGACCTAGTTTCTTTCAACTAGCAGTGACCATTGCCTTACACATTCAACGAGTGCAAACACCATTTGTTTGCTTTTATAAACAGTTGGTAAACTGCTGTAAAGTAAAGCTCTAAGCACTTGTTTTGTCTTCGTTAAAAGAGATACACGGCTTAGTTAAATTGTATCTTTGTGATTTGTTCGTGGGGATATTTAGAACAAGAAAAGTTAAAGAAGACTAACTGAATACGAAAAGGATATTTTTATGAAAGGAATTTTAAATTGTTTTTATAATAACCAACATTCATTTAAATCTCAGTTATTCAAGGTACTATCTGTGCCAGTCTGTATAATAAAGATAAAGATATAATGTAAGAGAATAGGCTTGGTTAGGCTGTAAAATATTATTAACTATATGAGCTTTAATTTGAGGAAACCTAGACGTTTTACGGCAAATGTTCAATGTGTTTATTGTTGTCTTACAAATCCACTCACATTTCAATAGCTGTTTATTTTTAATAAAATACATTCAACTATAAAACATTATAATAACAAATAAGGTGTTTACACTTTGTCCCTATTGATTTTTTTTGTGTAATGTCATAAAGCCAAATAATATACTACCTAGGTACTACCTACTACCTATACGTCTTGTTAATGTTGTAAAGTAGGTACTGTCGCGTATGTAAATTGAGCCATCTCAAAGAAACAACTATTACTATATTTATCACCTTTTTACTTCGACTTTAATGCTTATTGAATTAGAACAAATTGTGCTCTGCTATGCTCTGAATGATGTAGTAAATATTTTAGATAATAATATTATAGACGTATAATCTTGTGAAGTCAACGTTTATTTCAGCTTATTTTACAAAACTTCCGACGCTTTTTACAGGTCTAAAATTTTATTCATATAGGTACTTTTTCTAATACGCTAATCTAAAGTTTAAACCAAGAAAAATACGCGTATAACCATGAAAGGTTTTAATAGGACGCAGTAGCTTTAAACCGGGACGTCTCAAGCACTGAGTCTTTTGAAGCTGAACCCCGCTAGCTAATGATATGAACGGTGAATATTCGTGACGTCAAAAAGAGCAGTCAGCGTGTCCGTTAGAAAGAGGTCGGGAACGGATGGAAGTCGGCTCCAATTTCTTGCGGGTATGATGCTGTGGGCTAAGTTAAAAGCTGAAAGAATTTTATTAATGTTTTTCTTAGATGCTTTTGTTCTTGTAAGTGGTGTCGCATCGTCGAGTTTATAATTGAAGGTGTGCTGGATATTCAAATTTATTGTAGTAGTACTAGATCCCACCGCAGGATTACTTCGTTCATAGTTTTTTTGATGAAACCAAAATTTTATGTATATTTATAATTAGGAGAATATATATCGACTAGGTTGCCAGTAAAAATTTGGCCGCAAGCATGTTTAATACATAAAATTAAGCGGATATTTGCAAGGGCAAAACGTAGTGACATACAAGCTAATCTTCAAACCTATATAAAGCTTAGGTTAAGCTTTTAGCAATAAATTTATCGTTTCACAGAAAGCTTGACGTTTACAGTATGATCGGTTATTCATTAACGCATGCAATTTATTTAGGTAAACCTTTTTCACTTTGCTAAAATAGTTTTACTTCAATCATCAAAGTATTTGAAAGATAATATGCTTTACTTCAATCAATATTGTATAATTTCATTCGAAAACTAAAACTCAAAAATTAGCTAAGTTCAGTTTGCGGCATACACAACGATCCGGAACTAAAGCAACGATCTGCGGAAATTGGCCCGCGTCTGCGAATTTAGCGAGCGATACAGGGCTTCAATTTTACAATTACGAGTGGCATTTTAGACAATTTAAACCAGGCATAAAGCACGATTATATAACTTTATTGTATTTTATGTACTTAGACTCTTATATTGACCGTTAACATTTTTTAAACAAAATATGTTGACGCAATTTTAATTGATTGAAAAAAAAAATTCAACTAACCAATTATATTATGTATCTATAATTAATAAGTAATTACCCTACTTAATGTCACCAAACTTTAAAATGAATTGTCTGTTAACTTCTTTTATTATAAAATACAAAAAACAATAACAAATAACAATTTTCCTCCTAAAAGATTTTCCTAACAAAATTTGCTACGAAATTGTTAAGAAAGAAATCAAATTATTTACTTAATACGTCTCAGTTACGGAGCTTCTACAATTCGCCGAAAGCAGTTGTTAAATTCCCTCCAATTAAAATGTAGATGTCTCCAGAGCAGTTGAGAAGTCATAACAAACTGATCAATTGTGGAAATTGAGCCAATTTCTTTACGCAGCCATAACTTTAAGAGCTCTTTTAGTATGGATCACTAAGATGTTGCTATAAGGATACGTACACAATGAACGTAAATATTTAAATGACCATAATAATTACCCTTATAAGATATAAAATAAAAATAAATAAAATAAAACTTTATTGACAAGTAGAGATTAAGAGAATAGGCTAGTATAATTTCTGAAATTCACTTATCTATCATATTGGTTTTAATATATATATTCAGAGTTAGTAGTTAAAGATATTATTTATTGTATATTATCAACTAAAATAATGTAAAGGAAAGAAATAAATAATTTTGAATTTTTGAATTTTTTGAAAATAGGAAATTGATATTCCTGCCAAGACGACATAATATAGTAGTAGGGAATACTAAATTTTAATACAAGAAATAGTTTATACATGTAACTTCATAAAAATACTTTAAATTTAATAACTAAACTGGAAATTAACCTAAAATCCAGTTCATACATTACTGCTCTCCATAAAAATTTTAAAGTCTCTATATGAAAGTACCCTATTTCTTTAAGCTTCCAAATTTCACAGCAATATAAATAATAAAATTCCCCTTCAAGCTCTTTGTGTTGCTCCAATTTAGTGTTTTTACTAAATATTGCTTTGCGACATAATATTTACTGCCCAAATTTACAATTCAGTATGTAGGTACATCTATTACCTACTCTATTGTATAAATGTTGTGTCATAGGGTTTATAACCACTGGACCGAAGGGATTTGAACGATATTTATGAATTTATTGGTGTTAAATGTTAATTCGGATGGTTTGGTCTTGACTCTTGAGGTATAGGAACCTATTTTAGTAGTACCTACTAGCAGAACAGCTTTTCCGGGTCAGCTAATTACTACCTATTTATATTTAACATTATTTATATTTATCTTATAATATTCGCATTACTCTATAAACACGAAACAATACCAAGTCTTGTTTAAATTACGCATTCTTTCTATGCAAACCAAAAGCACCTATAGCTTTTTGCATCAGCAAATCCTTCCCTCTATTTGCATGATCAGCTCTGTTATGCCTTTTATATTACAGCCATTTTTATAACGTTTCCCGCCATAAAATGTAAAACATGTACTTAGAAAGAAAAATGCATACGTCGCATATGTTTAAATATAAATGTTTATAGGTATAAATAAAAATCTTCTGCATTATGTATGAGTAAATAATAAAGTGATATTTTCAATTATAAGAAAAACTCAGCGAAAAAATTGTATTGATAGAAAAATGTATGAATATTGAATTCATATGATATCCCTATCTAAAATATTTAGTACAATATCGAAAGCAAAAAAAATAACGTCGTTGTGAAATAATATAAAACTTGTCACCAAGTCTGTTACCTACCTTGAGTTGATAATATGTGCCACTTTGCTCCTCAAGTCTGTTTTAAAAATAAATAACGATTTCATATATTTAATTTCTTTTTGACAGATACAAATATTAGGAACGAAATAAAATTACATTTATGAAATTTATGCAGGATATTGTAACCATGCTGAAAGTAAATGATAACAAACGTTATATAATCTTGTAAGTACGAACAGAATGACATTGCTTACTTGAATGTTCTTTTAAAATATTATTTAGAATGCTAATGAACTGAATAAGAATGGCATTCCAAATTGTTGTATACATTAAAAATAAAACGTATCTATAAAAACTTACGACTCTTATAGAAACGGTCCTTACAGTGAGAATATTAATGATAATAACTATTTGATTTCTTTTTTCTTTAATTATTATTTATGAGAACACAAATAGTATTTAAGTTATCGTACTATAGAGTAATCTTTTCAAAAATTTACTACACAAAATCTTAAAGTCATTGTGCAATTGCTAATAAGTAGAAAAACAAGTAAATCACAAAGAAAGTAATAAAAGTATCAAGTGGAGTCAATCTATGAATGGTCCATTGCACCCACGTAAAATATTGACTCGTAACAAGATTGTATAGAGCTGCAGTGATCGAAGAAGTCTTTGTACTCACGCTAATAGCTCTTCATTCAATGTCCATATTTACCCTCTTCGGAAAAGTTATCTTCGATATATCACTTGTATAGGGTATGGAAATGTTTATTTACTTTGCTTGTATACACATACAAGTATGCAGTTCCATTAATCTGAAATCTAATAAAATATAAATTATTGACATTAATATTCTTGAGTTATTTTGAAATATTATATGTTTTATATTAAATTAATGAAGTTGTTTTAGTGTACTTCAATAGCAGTTTTCTTTAATTACGCAACTACTGAAAAAAATATGTTACTTGCCTAAAATGCATTTCAATTCATATTTCAGGATATCAAGGCGATATCCGCTCTTATGAAGCTTTAAAATACAATGATTGAAGAAACACCATACAAGACTTACTTAAACGAAGAACCGCATAGCACATAGCAGTTCGTCAGAATTAAGAATTATGTAAATAAGATTAAACAATATTCGTATAAGCTTAAAGCAAGATAAGTAAAATCACTTCCCATATATTCCCTTTGATAACGCTATATACCTTCATAGCAAATAAATCACAGCAGAGAAGAGACGGTGCGTGAAGTCTTGATATTTCGCGTCATTACTCTCAAGACGCGATTTTTCCCTAATACAAAGTACAGGTATTAGACGATGTTCTCATTTAACTCGGGAATGCTCCGGAGATTACCTCAAGTGTGAAGGAGTTTGACACGCTTATATTTTTAGCACGGAAATCTTTTGGAAATATGTAAATTGAAAGATTACTGAAGTTATGAATGCAATTTATCATACTTAATTGTAAATAAATATAAAGGAAGTTACATACAAAATAATGTAGAAAGGTTTTTCAATTCGATATTTAACTGGATTTATATAAATTATTTTTGTGTTATTTGCATTGCCTTTATAAGTATCTACTATTTTATTTGTCCTGTTACAAAGTATTTTCTTGAAATTGAAAAAATGGAAAACCTAGGTCTCAGTTCCTTATTTCGAAAAACGTACGTTTAAAATAAGTCTTCAATATTACAAACCTTTCATTGATACTTTTTTGAAACCAAGTATTATTTAGAGCAATAATAATAAATATTGTGAGTTAACAAACAAATTCGATAACCTTGCTATCTGCTGAACTCTTGTAAGCAGAAACTTTGTTTATAATACCTCTAGGACAGGGACCAAGGGATTAGAGTGAAGGGGAAGTCAGCCCTAACTTACAAATCTCACAATGCTGATAACATTGTGCTCTGAGTGCTGTTCAGATAAGATTGCTTGTTTGCATGTGAAGTGAGAATATTTAACTAGTAATGTATAGACCTTTAACGCTTTGTTTGGCTTGTTTAACATGGGATTATGTTGAGCTTCACTGCATGTAAATAGACAATTTGAAAATCTTTTCTAGTTTATTTTTTGTGGTTAAGTATAAAAGAGCTGATGTAAAATATTAAATTATATTATTTAAATTATGTTAACACTTCAAAATTTACTTTTCCAGATATTACAGAAGCGAAGGAATTAAAGCTAAGAAAAGCCTATCGCTTTTAATATCTGTATCAATATCTATGCTTTCTTCGTACATTTTGAAGAAAGCATAGGTCGGTCTTTCAGGTCATAATATATAAATCTTCTTTAAGGTAATCGTTACATCGAAGTTTTATCTAGTTTTCACGTAGATAAAAAGGCAATTTAAAGAGTCTACGTGTAAGGTGATCAACAGGAAATTACTCCATTTTTACGTCATCTCCCTGGATTCTTATTTCGATCACTATCACACAAGAAGAATAGGGACATATAAATATCGAAAGTTCAAAAAACTTTATGTGGAACAAATAGAAGCTTGGATCTTAACTGCCATTCGTCAAAAGTTACATCAACCACTATTATTTAGGTTATTATTTACGTTATACGTTGTTATACTGAACCTTTATTGAAACGATGTAATTTAAAACTTGTATGTGTTTTCTAAGTAAATCTATAATCAATTTTTAGATATTATTTTTGTCAGTCCCTAATGACATTAACGTTGCCAAATTCGTGTGTTAGTACGTTGTGTTACACACGAATTTGATAAAATAGAGGCAATAAATTTAATACAAAAAATGAATAAACAACATCACTTAAGTTAGAATGTGTGCCCCGTTTTAAATTGTATCATTGCGCGGTGAGTAAAAACTTTGACTAATTCTAAATATTTTTCACGTAATGGGCGCAATAAAAGTTTTAATGGCGGGTTCCCGTGATAATCGCGGATGTAATTTTAACGTACAAGAGTAAAACGCACCGGATTCCATCTTAATCTTTGAGAAAGGGACATATTCTCAAAGCGCTCGATAAACCAAACTATTTTTATTTTGTTAAGTGTGAGAAAATGAAAACAAAATTTATCTATGTACATTAAAATAGCCGTCAAATACACCAGCTAAGTTCACACCATAAAGTTATATTTTTATTAAGAAACCACCATTAATATAAGGTATTCATTTTCCATGCTTTTATCAGCTTACCGTCACAAAAGTAACATTTTGAAATGTTCATAATCCCACATACATCTTTCATTTCAATATATCTGCACATCAAAACGTATTCAATTGGAACGCATGACACATATCATTTGAAATTTCGCTAAAAAGACGAGTGAAATCAAGAATAGGGTACATGCGAGCCCTGTTTGGCATTTGTCGGCAATATTCCTTTCATCAGGCTTAATGAAACGCAGACGGCAGAAGATTCCGTATGACTAAGCATATCTTGTTACTTCTGATTTATTACTAATGGCGTGGTTACAATTCGAGGTCAATGACAACTCTGAACTTGTTGTATAAACGAATTATGTAAAGGAAATCGTCCTTTTTATGTGGATTGCACAAAATCGTAACCAAGAATTTGCGAGGATAATTTTGTATTAAATTGAATAGCTTTTATTAAACCAACACAGTTGTAAAATATATAGGTAGATATATATATTTGCAAGATAAAAGCTTATTTGGAATTACTAAGTTCACACGATATAAAAATATGTATGAAAAGAAAAACTATTAGGTAACATTTGGGTATTATAACCCATGTGCCCTTTCCTAATTTTGACGAAGGTAGAGGTTAATTAATAAATAAATAACCAGAAAAGTTAGCTCTCAGAGTTACAAAGCTCAGCAAACTGTTATGTTACTAAGTTTTAATTATTCTATACTAGTTTTCCGCCCGCGGCTTCGCCCGCGTTTTCAAAGGAAAATCCGCATAGTTCCCGTTCCCGTGGGATTTCCGGGATAAAACCTATCCTATGTGTTAATCCAAGTTACCCTCTATATGTGTGCTAAATTTCATAGTAATCGGTTCAGTCGTTTTTACGTGAAAGAGTAACAAACATCCATACAAACTTTCGCCTTTATAATAGTATTAAGATCATAATTCAATTTTTAAACGTATAATAAAAACTAAAAGTACTAATAAACAAAACGGTTGTTCATATAAATATTTGTATTTGGTGAATTTTTAATGATTGAATCAGTCGTATTTCGATGAATTTTAGGATAAAACCTAATACTTGTTTAAAGATTATGCACGGCAGTCGCTCAGTAACATACAAGCAAAGCCGCGGCGGAAAACTTGTACTTAATGCATTTTACTTCATGTATGAAGCGTACGATATTTATATATATTATCATTTCGGTTGTTAGAAATCTATAGTTTACACAAATTTTATAATTTAATAGCACTATAAAGTGACAAAAAAAAAAATAATTTTGGTATTAAAAACATTACACATTATACACACAAGCACACACACATTCCAAACGCTGTATAATTCAATAAGTAGGTAGAACCTCATCTAATATTTTACCTAACACTTTCATCTGACTTTAAGTAGTTTCCATCTCCCCATTGTATGTTGTCCTTGTAATATGATTGTAATTCCTTAGAAAGCATCTCACGTGGCCCGGAATTTATATTGGGTCTTCCGATGCGGTCACAGGAATCCGTAGACGCTACCATAATGTTATTTTATGGGTAAAGCAAACGCGATGGGAAGATTTATTGACTTTTTGCTCATTGCTTTTTAACTTTGGCGACCTTTTGTTGAGATTGCTTCCTGACAATTTCGTAAATTTATTTAGATACCAAATATTGAGTTTTGTAAGTTGATTTTATAGTGTGGAAGCGATAAACATTTACAGTGATCATTTTTGGTAAAAATGTACTTTTTACTTCTTTACTTATTTAAATTTACTTGCATGTATTTGGATCTATATATCATGGATCCAGGTTATTAAAGTAAATAAACCTATCTCATTCTCACTTAAATATTTTTTTGAATTAACACACCCAGTGCAGACCTGGCGACGGTGTCTCCTTTAAGAGAAAATTTATTGCGAAAATAAAAAAGGTCTAAATTATAAAGATTCTTTTAAGTACAAATATTTGGTTCAAATTGAATTTATTGGACCCAACAATTTGCAGTGGAATGCTAAAATGAAGATAAGTGGGTGGGCTCAAAATTAAGAGTAAAAATATTTAATTACTCTACCGTAACCATAAAATATAAACCTTAAAACATAAATCTTTATAATTTACGATACATACAAGAATGTCTGAAAACTTGATGCAATAAATATATGACTACATATATCTCCACCAAATATAGAACTATCTGGAGAAACAGACAAGAATGACGATAAAAACTGCTCTCCGTTTTGGACCTACGATACCAAATCAGACAAACATACGCTTGTAGAAAAAGACTACCAATTTGGAAACTCATGACAGCATGAGTTTCCAAATTGGTAGTCTTTTTATAAATGGTCAATTATAAGGAAAAAGCGTTATTTTTAAAGGGTGGAAGCACAACAAAGACGCAGTAATGAAGTAAGGAACACCAACCGCACAAGATTAAGGCTATATCGCATGACGCCTGCAACCTTATCGCCTACCTTGATGAGGGGAAACGCAATTATTCGCCGAGATATCGCATCGAGTTACACGGGGGTGGATATTCCTTGCTATTACCCTTTAAAAATAAATATATTATATTCACTTGTATCTTAGCTCTATAGTCATGTCTGTCAGCTTCTCGCCTGAGCAAAAGGCTTAAAATACATTTCGATTAAGCGACCGAAATATATTAAAAAAAATAAACAAACATTATTGAACTTTTTGAGATAAAAACTGCAAAGGCCTAACCTTAGTTACATTAAAAATCTGCAGAAATAAAAGCTCAAATGAGCTTTTCTAGTTCAAGTTTTAGTTATATCCCAATATTCCTGACTAATCCTATACCTATCTTCTTCTTATATATAAAAATGAATCGCAAAATGTGTTGGTAAGCGCATAACTCGAGAACGGCTGAACCGATTTCGATTATTCTTTTTTTATTATATTCCTTGAAGTACGAGGATGGTTCTTATGTAGAGAAAACGTAAATATGTACCACGGGCGAAGCCGGGGCGGACCGCTAGTCCTTAATAAAATTATCAATGTAACATATTTTTAAAAGTAAACTTATATATACGTTATTATTAGACACAAGTTTCCTAACAACACACTTAATGTTTGTTTCCTTTCCACTGTAAAGTAGACTGCATTATGACACAAAGGTCTGCAAATAGAAAAATGCTTTCTGCACTTTATGAACTTTACCGTTCGTATATATTATTTATTGTCGATGGAGAGTGAATGTATCGTTGCATTTTAGCAGTGAACTGGTTTGGTAAGTATTTTTATCATACCATAGTTTTCTAACCATATTTCAATGAATTTGATCATTTTATTTTTAGCAAATCCATTTTACACTAGAGTTTTATGTAACATGTTTCTAAGCAAATAAAGAATTAGCTACAACGAATGGCATACTGATGCAAATAAGCTTAGGTGATAGGTCTATCTTATTTACTGATACTTCTTATTTACTTTTCTTTAGTAGTCCTATAAAGTAAAGTAAAGAAATACAGTTTTGCGAAAAATTATCCAATAATCTTAATTTACCAATTAACAAATTTTGTTACATTTACCAGCACTTTACGACTCCCAATGTTTCTTTACGGGCGTACAAAACAGCACTTTTTGAAACTCTTGGGCCTTTATAAATTTCAAGCATCTGGACTTTATTTACTTCTTGTCACTGAAAATTTTACGTTTCCGTAAAAATTAACGTTAAAACTTTTATTAATATAAAGTTTAAGGGCAAATAAAACGTCTACATCATTCAGTTAGCTTAAATTATGAAAGAAGTTTAAACATATTTTGTTTATGTAGAAAGTAAGGACTCTGATATTTTGTTTAGTAATAACAATGATTAGTTTACAAATGACAATATACTAAAAACAAAAATACTTATAATGAAATTTTCATTAAAAATATAAAAATCAAAGAAAGAATTCCTTACGAGTAGAATAAATATTAAGGTTAATAGGTAATACTAACGTTATTCTGTCACAAAGATACATACGATTGATATACAATTTTCAAGCGGATGAAGTCCATCTTTCATGACATGAGAATTAGAAAAGGTTACATTCATTAAAAACAGTTATGTTGTTATTTAAATCTTTATAATAAATTTACTTCTATTGTATCACCTAATTTTTACAATTTGTATTCAAAGTATATTTTCAATTTTAAAACTATGCTGCTGTCAAAGGCACAAATTGAATAAAGTAATTACATTTTGCTTTGATGTATTATTCTAAAGCTATATTTTTTGAGAAAACTTCAGCCAAGTTGGATTTTAAAAATTACAAACATTACGCTGAATTAAAGTCAGCTTAAAGTTCGTAGTCGAACAATCTATAAAATATAAGGTTGATTTATTATAAAATAATTCGAGAGTTCATTTGCTCAATTTCTAGAAATTACCCTTATACATAGAGGTTTATGAAACTGCGAGTGTTTTGGGCTTTATATAAGACTAGTGGTCCGCCCCGGCTTCGCCCGTGGTACATATTTCGCAATAAAAGGTAGCCTATGTCCTTTCTCGGGTATCAAAATATCTCCATACCAAATTTCATGCAAATTGGTTCAGTAGTTTAGGCGTGATTGAGTAACAGACAGACAGACAGAGTTACTTTCGCATTTATAATATTAGTATGGATTATAGACCTACCATTCTAGAACCTTCTTTTGTCTTAACCTTTTAATTTCTTAATTAAACAAAATAGATAGTACCTAGATACGTAACTAGGTATTTTAAGCGACACCTACGCGTTTGTTATGATGTGTTGCAAGCATCAAATTCTAAATTTACTAGTGTGAAATTCCTGCAAAGGTTAGAGCTGCTTCGTTTTAGAAAGAATTTCTTTCTCGGTAAACCTACATTAAACATTTTACAACCTACATTTTTAAATTTGAGCAATGCTCAACACTAAATGCGGATGTATTTGAGGAATTGGCTTTACTTTTAGTTATTCGTCTACTTTAGGTTAATTTATAAAACAAGTATATTTCCGTAGGTAAAACAAAATACTTAGTTCTGTTTATTGCAATGTTTTTTATATTTTGCAATGAATAGGCCTCACAAAACGTTTTATTATTATTCTAAAGTGTAAGCAATAGTATCTTTGAATTGCGAGTCTACCGCAAAAATGTCTAACAGCTTAAATTTTCCACAGCATAGTGCATATAGTATAAGCTAGCGGTGCTGTGAACATACCGTGAAATTAATTACACATGCGGTTTACAGTACTACAAATGAAAGCCGTTAATCCTACCCCTAAAATCGCAACCCTCACCACTATAAAACTATAAACATATATAGGTACTAAAGCCCTGACCTTTGAGTCTTTAAAATTGTAGTGTTTATTTAATAAGGCCATAAAATCTGTTGCAAGGTAAGTCGACATCAAGAGGAACAGATGTTACACAGGATATTTGAGTTGTGAACTAAAACGGCCGACTAAAGATACAGTCAAGTTTATAAAAACTTTAGTAAGTTACGAAGTTTTCTTTTATTGATTTTCTTTTTAAGGAGGTTCTATGGGGAATAGTATTGTTCTTGCTAAATACTGCAAGTAATAACAGCGTGTCTCAAGACCCTAGTAAAATATTATTTACTTTAAATGTACTTCAACTCTGACTTTTATCTTAGAAATGTAGTTGGTTGGTTAGTATTTTTTTTAATATTATTTAGTAACGTTTTGTGGTTTTATCCTCTCAATGATAAGGCAAAAACACTTATGTCTCGGTATTCTAGAATGTTTAAAGCGCAAAAAGATTCGCATATTTTTACGAATACTTTTTCAGGATGATTTTTCTCAATAAATGGAAAAGAAGGTTAAAATATCTTACCGAGTTCTAATAAACCGTTACAACGTTCCCCTCGCACAATCCCCATTTACCTTTACAAAGATTTCATATAGCGTTATACCTTTCTAGAAATATATTTCCATTAATATTACAGTGGGTTCATTTCATAATAATACAGCGTATTCGAAAATACCTTTGTGGAAAGCCCTTTTGTTGTTCACGGTTTGTGGAATTCTAATTTTCCATAAAGAATCTAATACACATTTGGCGAAGAGAACACAATATCGCCAAAGTAAAATATTTTTATTATAATTCAGTTTAGAAGCAGGATAGACACGGCTTTATCAAAATAGGGTTTTATCTTTTAGTGGGATTTGGGAGGGAGGATAAAACAAATACGAAAGTGTTTATTTTTCTTTACGAATCCGTGAAATGGAATTTGAAAACGCTTGTATCGTACAAATGGATTGGGTTTGCTGATAACTTATAGATCTATGGATTAGCTTGAAAAAGAAGCAGAAATATACCCAAAAAAGTATCGACTTTTGGGAAACCAATAAAAACGATTCGATTTAATTTAAGTATCTATAATATAATATCATTTTTCAGAATACTCTAATAAATATATATTAATACCAACATATATAAACAAAGCAGATCACATCAATGTCAATAACTATATAATTTTAATATTAAACCATTATTAAGCCCCTTCTGTTATACATAACAAATTACATACCAAGAGCAATATCTATACAATGAAAATTATAGGCTCAACCGCATATCCTAAATTCTTCAGGAACCGCCCAAATAAGCCTTCAAAGCACCTTTAAAGGCTGTCCCTTCGCCTTGTTGAGCGTTTGTATTAGACAAGGAGTCATAAGCCCAGATTCTTTTAGAAGATTTGGAAAATTCGTCATTAAGACTTCCGCCCGATTGCCCATATTTGCTTATCAAGTGTTTGAATTGTGACGTTTGGTGTCTCGTCCGTTGACGTCTTCTGAATAGGTCTGAATAGAGCCTTTGTATGACCTTGTACATTCAAGCCATCTCCGCCGCGGGTAATACGGTATGATGGAATTTTTAATAGCGCCCGGTCGTTTTGCGTCATGACAATTTTCGTTTATTGTTGCAACACAATGGGTGACATGTAGTGGAGGGTGGTTAATTGGATATGAATTTTGAACTTGCCTGAGTAATTTTACATGAATGGGACGAATGAATTATTGATATATTATTGTAAAAGCGGTGGAGCGAGTGAAACGCGTGTCAATTACGTAAAATCGAATTGGAGCACTTAACACGTCGCGCAATTTTCTTTTACCCTATTAAAGCACTTAATTCAACTTGTTTATTTTATTACTGTACGATATGTACTGCGAAAAGATTTCTTCATATAATTATTTACAATTTATAGAGCAAAACCAGATATTATTTTTAAATAAAATACATTCATATTTCAAGAACCGCACCTGCGAACAATCATAATGGAACTGAATAATACAATTGTGATAGATTCCTGGTATAGCAATTACTATCTAAACAGAGTTTCTCTTTACATTTCTACTTACAATCGAGAATAGTAAAATTATTCGAGCATTGTAATTTGTCGAGAATAAAGATTTAATAATAAATGTATATTTACGAGTACCTACATATAAAATTATACAGAAACATTAAATGTACGCTTTTCTAACCTCGCACTATGAATAAAGCTTTTACGCATGACAAAATTTAAAATAGATTTATCTTCTGGAACCCTTTATATCCGTTATGACGTATCTTTTGATGGGAAATAACAGTTGTTGTCTATAATCATACGTTCGACCTTTTCGTTTTATAAATATAGAGTAAAATAATCTTTTATACAGGTAAACATTGACATTAGAACGCTCATAGAAAGAGACCATTATTTTTTATTTTAATATTATTTGTGATCCATGACGTTAATCTAAAGAGTCTATTAGTAGACTATAATCTACCATATTCTATATCTATAGGTACCTACGATACCCTTTGCTAAATTGAATGCAAATCCGATTAGTTGTTTTTGTGTAAAAGAGCAACAAACATCCACCCATCCCCACGCATATTTGCCTTTCGAGTTAATAATTGTCTGATAGATAAAAATCTGCACCAAACATTAGGAACAAATGAATGTTCTTCCACAAAACATTGTATTTTTAAATCTTTTGAATAGCGAATTCTTCTACAAGCAAATAACATTTTTACATACAAAGTACCAGTACGTAGTTACGTACCTAGCATTTGCAACTTATAGCAAGCAAAGCTGATAAACACAAGCTCACTGTAAATTGCAGGATGTTTGTAAGAACTTTTGTTTATGTTCGTCTGTTGATACATCAAACAGAAACGGCATCTGCAATAGAATAAACAAAATTATTCTACATGACAATAAATTCGCAAATAATCAAATACAAGAACATAGTCAAAAATTATTAAAAGTTTGCTCTCAATTTGAAGATTAAAATTCATACATTTCGTATTAAAAAATCCTTATTGCTTCATTTAACTAGTATATTATTATTATTACAAATAATATACTAGTCTTATAGAACCTTCCATTTAGCCTCGGAGAGAATAAATTTACGCTTACAGCACCTTACGCTCTAACAAGCATAACCTACACGATTAACCGTTAACAATATGTTTAACATACTTTACATAATGTAATAAATTGTGTAGCTTAGTCCTGCTCTGTATTGGTACTTTCTGTATCTATTACATACTTGTAGAGCACGTATAGACGAAACAAATTGACTGGACACAAGTGGGAACGTCAACTTAATGGTATCCAGGAGGCACAGTGTAACTCAGGAACACAGGAACTTGTGTTATATACTTGAAATACTATTATTACAGTAAAAAGGTTCTGGGAAGTCTCTATGATATGTCAAAAATTCAGATATTATTTCCGTTTTCACGGGGCTTTTCCTAAGTTCGTTTTCCTGTGCTTTTTCATACGGGGTTATATCCGTATGAAAAAGGCTTTATGTATCCTTGCCCTTTGACTGGTTTTCCTTTTATTCTCCATATATCATATTTTTTACTTGACATTTTTATCATAAAATGAATAACATAGTCTATATAAAAAAAGCTTTAACCTTAACCCATATAATTGAATAACCGGGCTTTCCTTATATGTATTACAGATATACTCGAAAACAATAAATAAAATATAAAAGAATATATACAATATACATACCACTTACTTATCATACACATACTCTCGATCTAGTAAAACATTATGTTTCAAACACCTACCCATTTTTCATTTCATGAAGGTATTACATACTAATTTTTTCATGATTCGAGTATTAAAACACCTGTGTCTTGCTACTCTACCACGCAGCGACTTGTAGGTGTGATGTAAGTCAATTTGTCGTCGCCGTAGCACGCCCATCGCGGTAATCTAGTTCAAACCGGATCGATCTAGTTAGGTGTTACCTTGTTTACCAGATTACAGCCGGTTTTACGCTGTAATGCGTATCTACGTGAGCCGACTTAGGTGTTGGCTTGCTGTTGAACTCATTGTTTTGGAATAACGTCTTGAAGTGCTGTTTCTTTTGTGTAGTACTTTCCAAATGGTCCTTTACAAGAACGACTGTGAAGTAAAAGCTTTTTAAATAAAAAAATAGTGAACGTGACTGTTATATTGTATCAGATTTTCGTATTTTATAAACTCTTCCCAACGGAAGAAGATTAATGTTTGCGTTTAAAATACCTTTTTCTTAAATATTACCTACCGACTGTATTGTATACCTACCTACTAATTTTCTTTACAGGCATTGTTTTATTCCTATATAGGTACACCACATTTATATATTTTTTTTAAAGAATATAGAGTTGCCAATTATACACACCTATTTCCGAATTAATCTTTAACTATTATATTATAATCAATATTTAAACCCTTATTAATATCTTATGTATACATACAAGGCTTAATGATCTAAGATACAAGGCAACATAAATTTTGTTCTTGGAAATAAATAATTAATAAAATACTCTGCCAATAAAGTAATAACAGTTTATATACAGAGGAAATTGCCAAATTGATTCAAAGAATCATTGCGATTAGCCATAATCATAACAATTACAGCTTAATATTATATATTTATTCATTGGCAATTGCCTTAGGATATATAGGATATATTTTTTGTCGGCTTTACCTACAACATTTATAAAAATTGGTATAAAAATCTTAATTCACTCAATATTATAATAATTGTGTTTAACAAAATTTGTTTGATCTATTTATACGACTAAATAATAGTAATTCTGTATTTAAACATAATATTACAAAATTATACAAAGACAAACCTATAAATAGATCCCTTTGATCATATTAATGAATAAGAAGTCAATACAAGTTGTTTAATCGAATTACTAAATATAACTTACTAACCGTAAAGAATTTTAACATCTTTAATTATTCTTAGTTTTAATAAATTTATACTTACGTCGATAGAGAAAACTCTTCAATTAAAGAAGACGCATTTTTTAGCCTATTTTTTATATACCTACACAGAGATTTCTCTAATAACAAGGAATACTTATTAAAATATGGGATACGTGGTCACACTAGATTATTTCACTGCGATCATCACAAACATTTTACACCATGACCACCACTGTATGATCTTTTTTTTGCTAAACTTACATATTGTTATATTCACGTATAGTACAGCCAATTTCTCTTCAAGCAATCTTAGTTTCTGTGCACACGAATTTTGACCAAAAATCGCTTGAACAATTATATCAAATGGTGAGCATGTTAGGCACCGTACGGTTACCGCCATTACTTTTAATAACCAACGATTTCCTCACAGGACATTCGTATTTATCGCAATGGTTACCTCTGGGTCATAAAGTCTGATATCGCTTGGCACATTCCCAACCGAACGTGTGTAATAACGAAATCCACTTTCAGTTATGTTCTACGTTTCGGTGGCAGGACTCTGTGGCATGAGTATTTTTCGGGTACTTAATAAAATTGTTCCGATCTATAAAAACTCGGGGAGTAGGCGAGCTTCTGAGTCAGAAAATCACTTAGGAGTATGTATAAAATCTAACCCGTACAACTGGGCGGTGGTAATCGGTTCCTGTTTGGAGATTTTTGGTAAAAAGTAAAAAAAAACATAGGTTTATATATTTAGACGTTCGTACATAACAAATAAAATGCACAATTCCTATTTACAAGCTTATCTCGGAAGAAATTTGAAAGAATTTTTTGCAATCAAATCAAATTACCGCCTTCGCGATTACCGTCGCATCGTTATAAGATTGAGTGCAAATACTATCGTTCAGATGCTACCAAAAATATATAAAATGTCTTCACAAGAAAATAGAATTAGGGTAGGTAGCAGAAATGATCGATCAGGAGGATAATTTAAATCGGGATAAGGGAAGGAAAAAATTATCTATTATAGGTGTCTCCCCTCCAAGCATCCGGTCCCTTCATTTTAACCTTTTCGAGAAGCTGCAAGGTGATATATAATGAATCTCCTGAAATTACATATCTCTTCAAGATTTTATACGTTACTATTTTTCTAATACCCGGAGCTTTAATATCCGTTAATAAAGCGCTCTTTTCTTCGTTCAGTATTTTTATTCTTGAATAAACTCCAATTATTTTAACGATAAACAGCTCTCCTTATTATTTGCTTTTGTTGTTTCTATCAGTTCTTTTAAAAATGTGAAATGAAATACTCTTTTGTGTGCGGGGACGAGGAAAATCTGAAGACATAAGTACTTTCTGTTTGAGCAAAAAACATGCGATTACATTTTTTTAAATTTCTATGAGAATCAATAATGAAATGAACGTGCAACTTTACGACGCCAATATTCTATTTATTCTGTTCAGCCATTTTTTGTAAAGCGGGCGTTGCCGCAACAACTGTAAACTCGATTACTTCCACCCCCTACTTTATGACCATCGTAAAATATCCCCCAATATGAGTGTTTGCTAACAATAATATGGCGGAATATGAAGCGTTCACTGACAATGGAGACATTATTACACAAGTGGTTTATTACTTCTGGAAATGTTTTGACGCAACCAAGTTTGAAATAGTGTACAACTTTTTTCATAACCCTGTATAGATTGACTGACTGGATGAGTAACTTCTAAACAATAGTGATATATTTATATAATTATCGCATTTTATCTCTCACTACCATTAACAATAATAACGAACATCGAAAAACAACTAACGACCATATTATAATCATCAGTTAAATCGGATATTGCCAATTTTAAAATCAGTCGGGGGTCTGGACTAGATTGTACGAATAAAGGGGGTTTTATAAGGGAAGCCGCCCCAATTCATCCGACCAAACCTGATCATTTTGTTCATAGTTATACCACAGTTATACTACGCACCATCAGCTACAAAACTTATTTTTAATAGAGAGGTCCATAATATGAGGTATATCTTATAATATTGTTAGACGTAACTTTTGATTTAATATTTTTGTAGATGAATAGTTGTCAATATAGTTGTCACTTTTACGAATCGTGCCTAGGGGCTCGGACGTTGTTTATACGACGTTCGACCCAACTACCCTCACTTTACTAATAGTCGTTGACTCGCTGCGATTTGTTATCAACTACCTACACCAATTAGGTAGCTGTGTAGAATCGCAGTACATTCTTATTACATTAAAACTAATATTTAACCCGGCCTCGCGTGTAATTTCTTATAATAATATTATTAAAACAACACATTGATACGATTTTGACATTTACATTTACAAGTCCCGAGTTACCTAGTGGGGTAAGGAGCAGATGCATTATGCATGTACATCTGTTTCACTGATAGTTAGATTTTCTTTACAGACAAGTGTGTGTGTCCTGCCAGACAAATACTTTTTTTTTGTTCGTCCCCACCGAAGAC
The DNA here is from genome assembly GCF_061535395.1 of Colias eurytheme. Lineage (NCBI taxonomy): Eukaryota > Metazoa > Arthropoda > Insecta > Lepidoptera > Pieridae > Colias > Colias eurytheme. Next base: position 4,033,438 of record NC_142993.1, on the reverse strand, counting down.
AGGACCCCTCGGTTCTACGCTCACCACCACTGAACCAAGGAGGCAGTCAACAGTAATTAACTAACAACTAAAAAAACGACCACAGACCATGAAATTTATTTCAACAAGAGACAAACCATTAACCGTAAAAAGTTAAATATTCCACGTGAAAACAACACCGGCGTGTTACGGATCAGTCGGTCGATATTTTTAAAATCTCTCCATCTCCTCGACTTAACTTAATTTGCGAGCTGATCCAATTTCCTGCGGGAACGCCGCCTCGCTGATTATTGAAGATATCCTACATTTCCATTCCATTATTCTCACTAAACATTATCAAGGGAAAGACAAACCCATATCTGTGTCTAGGATAATCATTTCAATGAACACATTATATAACTGATGCTCATCTTGCGATAAGTTCAAAACTTTAGTAGAATATCACTGTTTATAATACTCTCTAGTAGTCACCTAAAAATAATTTAGCTTTGCACCGAAAAAAGTATAGGTAGATATGTTTTTAAATTGTTAACTGAATATTCATTAATTTCCTTTTCATCAGATAAAAATGTAGCATTGTGAAAATAAAACACGTGTAACATGAAAATAAAAGACGGCGCAAATTTTACCAAAAAGCTCATTCATTTAAAAATAAATGAAATATGAAAATAGAAAAGTTTACTTTACAGTACTGAATAATTATTTAATACACTTCTACATAATTAATTATATACAGTAATAAAATATAATATATACCTAAAAGAATAATGTATATAATATGTACAATGTTTTAAAATTGGATTTATGATTCTAGTTTTTCTCATATTATATTATAATATGTAATAGCAAAGTGAAAAAAACGACCCAATAATATGTTGTATCAAATCCACAAATCAGTAATTCAACCATCAAACGTTGAGGGAAAAGTTAGAGGAAAACCGAATTTGTATATCTGAAATCATTCTTTGATGTCAAGGGATTACTTATATCAAAAAAAAATATGTATTTTCCAATTCTCTATAGGCTTTTTGGTATGTGAAAATATTTTTTCATAAGGAATATGACCGATTAACATGAAAATAAGGTTGGTAATTTGTAACCACAAACAGAGGGCTTATATTATTCGAAAGCAGAGTATGCTTTTATTCGAAAAGGGTTGCTTTATTGTAATGATACTTTTACTTAGTTGTACGGTTCAAATGAAAAGGATTATATCTCAATAATTAGTACATAAACGAGACGAAATAAAATATAAAGTTCAACAAAATTTCAAATGATGTAAATCTTCTCATGTCAATAATATTATTCTGTTTTTTTTTTAAGCTATTGCATAGCTTCTATCGCGGGCCTTGAGCGCGGGGACCGAATCCAGAAATTCCGTAACGAAAAAACCTCACGCTCCCCACGGGGATGGGCACGGAGGTGTGGCTTGAAGGCATAGCATGCAATAGCTTTACCGCGGCAGTCCCCGAGTGCCACACGTCCTTTTTTTTTGTAACCTTGACCCAACAATTTTTTAAAGTGGAATTTACACTTTAAACCATTAATAAACGTAATTTTAAATCAATTGATAAGATAATCCGCAAATTAAAAATTATTATTTAACACGAACTGAACTTTGAAATGAATGGAATTTATTTAGTAGCGTATTGCATTATACAGTATTAATTAAAATTAATAACATACCAATCATACGTAATCGAAAACGCTCGTCTATAATTTGAATTATAAAATAATGAGCTTGATTGTAATTTGGATATAATATTTTGAACGTTTTGTTTACTTTCCCCAAAATATTACGTGATCTTTTCACTAATACATATATGCTAATATTCATTAAAAAAATGTGAGTTAGTCGAATTATGCCCAGTTATTACCTATTTGCTAGCCTTGAAGTTTGCTTGAAGAAAATTAAGATTATTTATTCTCTTTCAAACTCAGAAAATGTATGTATGTAGTTGAAAAAAACATCATAGATATATACTTAGATCTGCTCTCTATACAGAAAATAAATATTTTGAGCGTAGGTATTTTAGATGACCATTTTAGCTCATGTAGGTATCCGTGATAAATATCCGTGAAACAAACTACAAAAATACTATAAATTATTCAAAAAAAACAAATGATAACATCTTGTTAGAGGCTTAGACTCACAATATAATATATTTTCTATGAGTACTTATATACTGTACAGTTACTTGCTTTAAACATTCTTATAATATCTTCTTTAATTATTTTCAGTATACAGTTAGAATTTTAATTTAAACTGAAACTTTTTAATTAACAATTTACTATAGGATTATTTTTCATGGAAAAACATAATGGTAAAAAGAAGAAGAAGGTAATATTAAATCCACTTTAGCAAAGCTTAGGTAAATATTTTATGAATTCTGCGTCTCATATGAAAAAATGTTTTAAAGCTCTAGTATTATAATGGAATGGGCTTAAAATATTATTCAAAGTTGCTGAAACTGTAGCCATAGTTTCATTATGATTGCGTTTTTGTTAGAGCTTCATTGCGACGTTTGTGTTAATTGAGATAAAAACTTTGCCGATGAAATATTTTATGAATGACAGAAATACAATGTTGTTTAAATTATATATGCAAATACACTGAATCGCTATGGAATTTTTATTCCATGTTAAAGAATTAAAATAATTTTGTATCATACACATCATTATGCTATACTTAAGAAAATGTTTGATTTTAGTTCCCTGAAACTAAACGTTTATCGACCATCTCCAATTATAAAATGTTACATCTTACCCCTTTGGAGTTGAAATCGAATATCATCGAGTACTGTAGGCCCCGAGGAAATTAAAGATTCTATCCGAAGCTAGGACTTAATCCCGTAGTAATAGTAAGCCGGAAAATTGCAAATTAAAGACCTGTCCTGATAAAGGAATATGATTCTTACGTACACCGACTACGGGTGATATTCGTGAGAGATTATTTTTTATATGGATAAGATAAAAACGCTGATTCGCCACGGTTGTAGATGGATTCAATTAATTAAGGATGCCTATATCGAGGGCTCGTGGTTGAGCTTTTCAATGGCAATATAGGAAATAGAATGCCGCAAGTGGATTGATGAATTTCTGAATATTGAGATGAAAACTTGTTCTATCTGCGTAGTGTGTGCTCTGTGCATATGTTACTTCTTTATACATGCATGTTTTATATTTTTGTGAAGGTATATGAAACTGAATGTTATTAAATGGTGTGTTTTATTTAATTTTTATCCTGCTTGTAAGGCACACTTTCAATGGTAGGTAATGTTTGAAGTGAAGCAAGAAAGCAAGAAGGATACCTACTATTAAAAGGTAACATTTAACTTTTTTTGGTTTATCTTATAAAATCTACTCGAATTAGTTTATCTTCATGTAAAAATCGTGTGATACTTGGACTTTATATTATACTGTATCCACGGTTCGCCTGGGTGAAGCCAGAACAAATAGCTAGCTTGCTATACTAAGACTTCAAATATGCATCAACAAACATTTCCTCACAGTTTCAGGGACAATAGTACAATTTTAATTTAAAATAATAAGCTAAACAAAGTTTTATACACAAAGCGAGTACAATTTCCCTCTTAGCATTAAAATGCATTCCGCATCGCGATACAATGGCATATTGCACAAAGTTTACTTAATTTCTTCAATTCCAGTAATGAAAATAGCGTCAGCTTGACTCCACTGCGTTTGTTACATTTACTTGTAAGAACTGGGAACTGAGAAACGCGGAAATTCTCTATGAATTGTAAATACTGCAGATGTTATTGCAAACATTCTTAGCCGATTCTTTTTAAATCATATAGCGTTTAAACCACCTATTATGTTTTATTTAATCTGTTTTCGTTGATTCATTTCAAATAAAAAAATCGATTGTATGCATATTGTAAATATTTATTTCTTTTTTGCTTCTAATTATTTCTATTCCCTAAAATGGTTACTTTACATTGTTCTACAAGTTCCACATTTGTTACTTAAAGCTTTAAATACATTATCTGAGTTCTGCAGAGCTCTAATTAACCACCAAACAAACGCATTTGGAACATAATTCTGTTTTACCGCCATTACCAAATAAAAAGCAACGACTACATATTACGTTACTAGACCCTAAACATTAAAGTGAGTTGTTCCAGCCTCATAAGGTGTAAGTAGCGTGTCATAAAATGTATAAGTGTTAAACAATGTTATCAACTGTGAGTATCTTGTAGCCGACCGCCCTAAATTTCTTCGAAAATAAAGCTGCTGACACACATAACTGCTTGCCGCGCGACATATTTTAACAGTTTATGTCACATCACATTATTATGAAGGCTGACAAACGGCATATTTGGTAAGTATGATACGAGAAAAATGATACATTTATTAAATCCGGAGCAGATCGAGTTCACACTAGTATGCAATATATTAAAAATATTTCCTAGAAAACAAAGAATACTTTAGCATAGTGAGTGGCTACATATAACTGACATCTTAGCATAGTTTTAATACCCGCTAGTAGCCAACAGTAGAAGTTGTTAGGTATATCATAATGCAACATCGCAAAATAATTATAACGACATAATATTATATCGGACCAGAAGCTTACACAACACAATATTCGTTTATCGATTTCAAAAATTGTATAAAACATAGACGATGCGAGTTTTATCCAGCGCCTCTTTAAAAGCGCGGTATGCACCGTGCTTTACTCTCCCAAATACTAACTTTGTAGGACGGTTAATGTTACACTTAATTGTTCGTAAAACCAAAGTTTTCAAGGCGATAACGCTCGGATACAGCCCGCTCTAGTTGGCAAGTTATGCACAATTAAGAGTAAATCGACTCTAAGTTGCAACAAAATTTTGTAAACGCAGCCGTTAATCCTGCGCAGTCTTGCTTAAGTTTATATATCTTCTTTAACATCATTTTGCGATTAAAAGTGTTTACATGACAAAAATTATACATTAGGTAGGTTATTTTATTAAAGGTAACTCAAAATCTTATATTATTATGATGAATTTCTGATATTAAAATATTGAGAATAAAAAACGTAGAACAATAAAGCTCTATCTGATATTTGTTATATTATTGTCTCTTCAATAAGAATGTACGCGTGTGAAGTGCTGTGTTACTGTGAAGGATAGTGCAGATGTATTGCACTTCTTTATTTGATCTTACTCCATTTTCCTGTGAGGAAAAATTCAACCGTATTTCCAATAGGTACTTAAGTACTTTTTTATTGAACACATATGATTATGTCATTCCCTAATAATGGTTATACAATTATACTAAATAGTAGGTACCTTCATCAAATTCACCACGAACTTTTGTTTCTAAATATCTCCAATTTTGTACACAGTATTATTGTCTTCATCCATCGAAGCAGAACCAATACCGTCCGCGGGAACACGGCTACAATCAGCGCATATTGATCACGACCCTTTGTACGCGCGAAATATTCAAAACTGAACCTGAGAATACCCACTATAATCCTAAACTGGACAATATAGTTCCAAGCAGTACGGCGACATTCAGCCTCTACGTGTGACAAAACATCTGTGATGGGATTCACACCCCACGTCTAGACTTTGCGGACGAGTCGTTAAATTCAATTTATTTACTCGAGCTGGAATTATAACTAGGAGCTTAGTGAAAGCCTTTTTAAGCTGATCCTGAATTTCCTAGTAATTGCTTCGGTTATTGGGTGGCAAATCTTGTTCGTTCTGCATTTGTTTTAAAGAAGTGTGAAATACAACGCTTGCTAAAGCTTCGTAGTGAAGTGAAAAGCACGAACAACTAAAGGATAATTAGTTACCACAAATTTCTGCATCGATAAATGGATATTTTTAAATTATCTGCATAATATCGTGGCGTATTATTTCATTTAGGCAATTAAAACAAATGGAACGGAATTCTAAATTAAATTTCATCTAGTCCAGTTTTAACTAACTTCCCGGGCGGTATGCGCTAGTTTTTGAATAACTTTTAAAACTTTCACAAAATGTCCATTGTATGAATCGAGAATAACTATTACTTGTAACAAAAGCTATTTCAACAAACGGACAATATAAAAGTTGTGGACATTTATTTACATTCCTTAATCCTTAGTTTGTCGTGTGACTACCGGTTAACTTGTTGACAAAGTTAATTCAGCCTGGAGGCATTGTCAGTATTTGATCCACTTTCTATGTGTCTTTGCTGATGTACTAGCAAGAGTTAAGAATAAACCTTAATTAACATAATATTATCAATCATCGATATTTTTTCTATGGTTGCTTACCTACCTAATATAATTTAGTTACCTTCATTTTATTATAGTTATATCACTGCATTAATAATTTATTCATGTAAACAACGACTGTAATATGTTATTACATTGCCCTTTATTGTATTGGTTACCACCTGTTACCACAAACGTGAAATAAATTTTAACTTTTTAGAAACGCGTTTTAAAATACTAAGATTACAGAAAACAAAAGCATAAAAGTGTTAACTGCATTTACTTGTCCATTGATTGCAAATATGTACCACCTTCATCTTCAAATGAAATTTACTGAAGCCATTGTGAATGAAAACGTTCCATTTACCATTTTAAAACGGCTAATTCAGCTTACCTCTATTTATTTAGAAGTAAATAACTTACTACGAACATTTAAAAAAAACCAACAAAATGTGTAAAAATTACATTTATAAATCAACTAGCTTTCCGCCCGCGGCTTCGCCCGCGCAGTTAAAGAAAAACCCGCATAGTTCCCGTTCCCGTGGGAAGTAGCCAATGTCCTTTCTCGGGTATCAAAATATCTCTATACCAAATTTCATGCAAATTGGTTCAGTAGTTAAGGCGTGATTGAGTAACAGACAGACAGACAGAGTTACTTTCGCATTTATAATATTAGTATTGATGAAATAGATCAAAACATAGGATTTTAATCTTTTCCTAGTAAGTATGCTATTGACTTAATCATGTTGATCAAGGTCTTAAAAAAATAAAAATAACACAAATATATTTATTTCACGTCGAAAAAATAGTGCGAGAGTTTTTATATGACTGTCAATATGTCATTTTATGCATATCGCATGGAAAGCCTTTTGTTTTCGCCTTTTTCCTATGATATCGTATAAAATATTGTGTTTTTTTTTTCAATATTTATTTAATCTATTTACAAATCAAATTATAAATAAAACAATCCTTGAAAATATTACTTACTTAAATGTCTATTATCAATATATACGAAAATACTACGTAGGTATAAATATGAATCATAACGAGCCCAAATCACTTGAAATTTAAACTTCTAGATCCGCGATCCTAGAAGATCCGCACAGTTATCTTACTTAGCGTACTTTCTTAAAAAAAATTACACATCTTGAATGAGTGTCGCAGTGTGTCGAAGGAGTAAACTACAATGTAATTTTCAATTAATAATTCATACCATTTGTATTTCTCTATAATTTATGAAACATTTTAATTATAAAAATGAATTAATTGGCTTGCGAAAAACCATCACACAGAGATACATATAACGTTCGTCTCGTTCAACAGTTCACTTTACTTTGTGTCAGTACGATTTACAAGGCCGGCTGTGTATATTTCCGAATTACCTCCATTATTCGTTTCACGTCCTAACGAAACAATACCTTAATGTAAACAAGTATTGATTTTCCAACCGAAAGCCTGTAGTATCGACGACTGAAAACCTGTCATAACGTGGCATATTTAATAAAGCGTATAAATAATTTATAGTACAATAAACAGGCTGTGTTAACGTAGTCGCTGGCTCGTAATGAATCGTTTATGACGCCCCATACAGCTGAAACGTGTTCTCATTTCTATAAATATTATACTTAAACCGTAAATAACTTTCGCGCAGTGTAACAGGGTTGACCGGGCTAATCTTGCTTGGAAAATATAGACGTCTCCCGCTATCATAAATCTTATTATAAAATCCGTGTATGGAAGAGTAAATAACTCTGTCGGTCACATGAAAAATATGAAACAAAGATGAACACTAACAATGGAAGATACCTATAAAATAAGCATCTTTTTCATTATCTTAATGTATTGGAAAGACTAATTGTTTAAACACACTGATATACTCAAATAAGATGAAAATGTCGAAAATGGGTGTCCAATCTTCGACTCAACTTAAATTTATTTCATTGCTTCTTATAATATTTCTGAAATTAATTAGACGTTTTAGACAAAGAGACATGAATAGTGAACATGATTGAAAGCTAAACCCAAATAAAAGTAAACCTACACTACATTTATCCAGCTTGACAGCTGGAATTAAATGATTATTACGAATTATTTAATAATAATATTCCAAACTAAAAATACTGTGGGTTGCAAGTTGTAACCCACAGTATTTACGAACTGTTGCAACTTGCAACAGTTCGTAAATATTTAATATATTCTATAATTAAGTAACATTATTTAGACACGTAATTTCACCTATTTTCTATATAATTTGAGTAAATTATACTTTTCAAAAGGTACCTACTAAAAACGATCAAGTTCTCAAGTTATAAATAAATCAAGTTTCGCTTTAATTAATTTCTCTTCATCGTGCCTTACACTTCGCTGAAAGTCGATTGAGAACAAACTAAAGTCGAATAAAAGTTGAAGTGAATTGAGGCCGACTTACTAATTAATTCATAATGTCAAAGTAAGAAATCTTTCTATAGTTTAGACCATGAGCTAGTAATTGTGTGCATAAGAAAATAAATAATATTGTCCTACATATCTTATATATATCTTCATAAATTAAATCAGTTAAAAAGTTCTAAACAATCGATATGTGGTTGACCTAAAAAAATAACCCAACTAAATTTCATTCAAGTCGGTTCTATAGTTGAGGCGTGAAAAAGGGACAGACAGACAGAGTTACTTAAGGATTATCAGTATCTATGTGTGAACAAGTACGGGCTAATGATGACGATGAAAAGATGATTATCCAGTTTAAGCAGGAAAGTTTTAGTGAAAGAGCATCATCCTAATAGACATCTTTTGAATTTAATATGACTGGGATTATAAAACACGTTGAAGATCGCAAATTGCTCTCACACTGAAGAAATTATCATGCATTCAGAGAAGATCTACATCGTTAGAAAAATAGTTCCTCCTGACGTTCCGAAAATTTACATAACTACGTATAAATTTGTGAGGTAAAGCTCTTAAATAATTAAGAAAGACGGTGAAATATTAATCGTATAAGCACATTGACAAAATTACTTTATTGGAATTTTCCAATAAATTTTATGAAAAATACGTCGCCCTCATAAAAATAAAGTATTATCTATATATAGTATATTTTCTTCGTAAATGTATTTATTATGATCCTTTTTATCAAGCCTCCCAGAATTATTTTTAAAGTGTAATTTGATTATGATTGATTATGGAAACCATTATCAATTTCAAGTTGTTTTTTTTTATTGCCATACCACAATTTTTAAAATATTCAATGAGTATTTTCTATACGGAGTTTTGCTGTATTTACTATTGTTTAATAATTTATTACGGAAATTGGTCTAATGTGTGATGAACAATTTCATCTCAATCAGATTTTATTTTACAAAGTGATATCATCGACCCATTAGGAATCAGAAAACAAAAAGATTGGACAAAACAAACGAGAGCGGCTAAATATTTATTTGAATTACAAATTCCGGTTCAAGAATAAACAATCGACGATTTAATTGTTCGGGAGCTCTGTTGATTAAACAGAAAATAATACAGAACAGACAACCACTCAGACATTTAAATGTTGTTCCCATTTCCTTGAAAAATATGATCAATACAAAGATATTTGGGAATACGAAGTTGCCAATACAATTTCCGATTATTTATTATAACAATTCATTATGAAATATTTTATGGTTAAGGACTTTTTCAGTCACAAATATTAAAAACCATTCAACTGCATTACAAAGGTTTCAGCACAATAGCACATAATTATAAGACCTACTTTTACTAAACTACCTCTTTTGTAGTTAACAATTTATCCAATGAAAAGCGGTTCAAGGCGTGAGAAAGAATTTTCTTCGAGTACCTAATAACAATGGTAGCTATTTCAGATTTAAGATCGTAGCCATGGACGTATAAAAAAAGACGGACGGTATATCGCCTAAATATTGAGTGAAGCCTAGTAATGGCGGCGAAACATCCATGCGTGTGTGCCATGTTGCCATGGCAACAGCTGTGTTGATGAAAATGGCGGCTGTATTTTTTTCTATAAATTTTGCCGTAATAATTTTGTCATTAAAACATAAAAGAAATAACTTGCTTCCCTGTGGAATGTAATCCCTCGTGTTTTGTTATTTAAAATTGTACTGTTGCGACACCATTTAACCACGCAAGACGGCATTTTAAATATTTTTTGTGAAACAGTGACGCAGTTAATCAGTCGGTAGTTCACGACGTAATGGCGGCCGACTAGCTTACTATGGTGAGAGTGTGTGCGTGTTTATTGTCTTTACGCGATCGCTAGCTTACTATGGTGGCTTCATGTTGTTTGTTCGTAATACGGCGTCCGTCTTTTTTTATACGTCCATGATCGTAGCTAAATGAGTTCCATGTTCCAACTAGTGGTTAGGAGGCATTTAAGTAAGTACTTACACGCAGTCTTTACAAATCGGCTTTATAGAACGGTATTATTTTAATGTGGTCTTTAATATGTGTTTTAATATACAAAAATAAATAGTAATATTAATTACAGAATTGTAGCTAACAGAGAGAAACAAATGCCTAATTTCAAGTTACGGAAGAGAATTGTCCTTGACGAGAGTAAAGGCAGTAAAGGTATATAAAGATCTATGTAATGGAAAGTATCTTATTTACTTTAAATAGCATAAAGTGATCCATTAAGCACAAAGACTAAACTCTTCAAGTTCAATCTCGAAACAAATTGAGCAGTCATATAATATTCTCAAGCAGATCTTACGCAGCACTAATTTTCTGAAATATACTGATATTATACCTCATAAGCCAAGAAGATGAAGGCGTTAAAGTCTAGCTGTCGTCTTTTACGATTTTAATCTTGAAACAAATTCCTTTGCGTAGATTTACGGCGCGCGTGAACCGAGCTCCTAATTAATTTTGTAACGTCCTTTACAGCTACGTAAACTTTTAATCGAGACGAACGAGCAATTTTATAGCTTTACGTGCAAAGCTGACATTAAGTTAAATTTAATAAACGACTATGTAAAGAACAAAATGGCGCACCTGGAAAAGAAATAAAGTTCGATATTGGTAAATTTGATTAAGGATTGTTTGAATGGAGTGTTTATTACGCCAGTGTTATTTCATTTCAGTACGAATTTTTACTGTTTTTTCAAAAGGTTCATTATAAGATGTATCTGTTTCTATCTCTTATGAGTCCTACGAGTTTATTAGTCTTTAGGCATTACTATTATCCATCATCATTAAAAAAATAACTTCACTTTTAAATTTTATGTAGGTATTTATAAATGAACTGTAAAACACCTCATCTCACAATGGTGAGATTTAATCAATTTTTTACATGTTTCCAAAATACGTAAATACCTTATTCGACAACAATAAATAAGTTTTCCCTCGCTGGTCAATGATATTATATATAGAAACAAGAGGTAGATACGTCATCAACGCACCAAAACTGATTCCGTGAATTGGTCCTATTTGGGACCAATGCAATCAGTCAGATTGTCACCGGTCCCATTAAAGTTGTCGAAAATGCCTTCCTGTGTGTTCAGAAAGTGCACGTATTTGTGCAAAAAAATAAATAAAGATAAAGGAATATCATATCACAGCAAAATATATTAAATTATTACAGTTTAAGAGTAAAAATAACAATTTACAATTCTTTATTAATGACACTTGCTTGACACGTGTATTGAAATAATGAAAGAGATAAAACATTGCTTCAATCACTAGTGTGACAAAGATAGCGTACACTGTGTTCAAAGATTATCATGTAGATACGATTATTGAAAATAGAACGGTTATTTTATTAATTTCGATTTGGGTAAATACTTGATTAATTTTATATTTAAATCCACACAGTGCATATAATTAACAAATATATCTATTTATTATATACAATGAAATCGTGATGGCAAAGATGTTTGTTTGCAAAAATGATGTTGAATATATGTATACATTGAAGAAAAGATTATCGCTACTGACGAAAAAGGCTATTTGCTTTTCTGTAAATAGCTATTGAACATAAATTTTATTTGTGTTTTAGATAAAAAAGGCTTATACCTACTTCATCCTTTCTTTTATTTCATCCTTTTTTTTCATCTAGGCACCACTATTATTATATCATACAAGTTGGAGCGATGACCTTGTACGGGTTTCGGCAACTGCCTTGAAACGAATAGCGTAAGATCGGTCCTTATGGAGTTCTATAAGGAGGACTAAGTATATGCAGTATGCTCAGCAGTGGGTGATTATCGGGTGAAATGATGATGACTTAAACGAACACCACAGCTAGTAATAAATACTTAATACAGTTATATCTCCAAAAAAGTTTTTTATTTTTTTTTTTTCATTTTAATACGACATCATAATAATCATAAAATAGTAAATGAAATTGTCACATTTATTCACTTGTGCAGGAAACCTAACATCTGTAACATTGAACCTTCTGTGTCGTTTATCTATGCCAATTACCATGGCAACTATTTGTTTATTTATATTTAATTGGTGAATTCTTATGACTTTTGCTTACACCTTCGCGGAAGTGACAAACTATCTTTGTCTTTTTTATTTATATCATTTTATTAGAGCCATCTCTCTTATACAGTCTGTCAATGTAATAAATTAAGTAAAATGAAAATTGTATTTGTGTGTGCCTGACACTGCATATTATGAAGCATTTTTTTGGATATATTGTGAGTATATAACGTATCTATACATAAAATATCATTGTCGCTGGTACATGGATTTCGTAATATAAAGTCATTATAAGTAAACCAATGAATACGATATGAGTTTTAATAACAAGCTCGCATATTGCATGAAACTCATATTGAGTTCGATTGTTTGTTGAATATTACGTTATTGACCCACTTCTGTGTTGTTCTGACAGGTGTAGGGAAGTAGGGGAACATTTTGTATATTTTAATACAATACTGAGTGGAACAGCATACAAAAGAAGCAATTTAACTTTACACGTCAGCTAATATAACGGATAAATACGTTAAAGGAGAGCTTTGAGAGAGAATCTGGGCTGTTTGTGACGTGCGTACGTAAATTACATGGTGCAATATTTTAACAAATTATCATAAATGTTTTGATATTCAAATGAATAAATCCTAATCGTTTTTAAAGACTTGTAAATCGCAAGTATAAATCTCAACCGTATTTAAATTGAAAAACCTAATCTATATGTATCTCATCAGTATTTTCATCAGTAGTATATTTCAGTATGTATATGTAGAAACAGACAAAATAGCAATGAAGTAAATTCAAAACAATCAGATCATTTTATAAGTAGAGCTCCAAACATATGAAGATTTACACTCAGATACAAAACCTTTCGACTGTTCCTTGCATATCGAATGAGCGCACAAAAAATATTTCAAAGAGAACTATATTCTCATATGACTTTGCCAAAAGGAAAACAAAACATTATTTTTCACAGCCACTGGCTTTGATAAAGGGAGATTTAAAAGGACGGCGTCGTGAACACTCCGTTGCTTCGGGTATCTAATCGAATTACACATGGTTAATTATGCATGCTTTATACGCCCTATATTACTATGGGACTGATAGGTGGACTAGTGTAGTGTTCTAGCTTAATGTCTTGAACGCTCTAATTATTTATTCAAACTTATGGGTCAGGTAAAAGTAAGGTAGAGCTTAAAAGTAAAGTAAGTTTTAAATCGTTAGAAGGTTAATTTTAGGTTAACTAAGATAATTATTTATAAAAAAAATATTTTTTGATTTTACTCAAAACGATTTTTAACAAAGTGATTTGAGATTTTTTCTAACTTATGCTCTATTAATGAAAATTACAACATTCAGGTCTCTAAATATCGTACCAACGCACGCCTACCTTTGCCCTCTTACCTGTGAGAGAATCACACTACAAAGTTATTCTTCTGGAAAGTTAGGCTGGACATAATTCTCGTATTTATGGGATGGCCCCTTTAAATAAATTAGTGCGATTCGGTGCCCAAAATTAACGCCGATCCCAAAATAATACCTTACAAAAACGGGACCGTTTTTAATTACATTAAGCCCGCAAAATCCAGCCAATGTTTTTCTCATAATTAATTCTCAATTCCGGCCAACCCTTGATAATCTGTGGAAAACTATAGTTCATTGCAAAATAAAGACTGGACGTTGGGTACGGACAATGGAATATGGTTACTATAGCTCTAGATAAGATTTTTTTAACCAATATTTTATGTTGTACTGGAAATAATAAATCTGTATCACGAAACTGTGGTTAAATACTGTAATATAATATCATAGGAAGAAACAAAGAAGACCAATTGGCAAAAACAGTAATGAAGGTAAAGTTTCCGTTTTAAACTGAGAAAAGAAATAAACAAAGAAGAGATAACTTAAAATACTGACTATACAATTAATTAGGTAGGACCAAACTACCTACACGATTAGTAATTACGCTCATTTATGGAGAGCTATCTAATAACTTGACGAATAATTCATTTCGATAAAACACACATAAATTCCCACTACCCGATTCGACAAACATCTGCCGTCCAAACATGAAATGAAATTAATATTATTAATGCATATACAATACCAAATTCGAATTAAATTCAACCAAATTTCGGATGAAACGCAAACTCCGCTGACCGACGTCAAGCTATCAATGTACAATGTTGACATAATTGCTAATGTGTTTGTCATGTGTTTACCATTGACAGTACTGTCGTGTTCAACATATTCATGCATTGAGTTACAACAACAATCATTGAAATGCAACTAGATTACCTAGGTCTTTTAGAGTAAATATTATGTAACATCATCGAACTTTGGTATATGACATCACTGGATTAGCATATCATAACAAAAGTTTTGATGTCATAGATGCATTATATTATGTATTGTATTATACTGAGAAACTAAGGTAAGTATTTTATGTTGCATCAGTATTTTATTTGCGAAAACCATCTAAATATTTTTTCGAGAGGCTTAAGTCTCTATGTCAACATAAAGTAGATATTAGACTTAGAAAAGCAGGATATAGTCAAACAGGGTATGCTTTTCTTTAATGATTTTCTAAGACCATAAATAAAAATTAAATTATCTTCTATTAAGTAAGATTCTTTAATTTAACCCTTAATAGGGCGGAGGTAAAAAATATTAAAAAAACAGTTTTTGTGTTATTATTTATTCGTATATTAGGACTTATTTTAATCGTATTCAAGAAAATCTAAGAATATATAATCATAAGTACGCGAAAATTGGGTGGTAATTATTTGACCTTAGCCCGTCAAGGTACAAGAACTAGAGCTGCTACAGTCCCTAGCTTCTCTTTCTTCTGGAGCAATATGAAAGCTTTTGAAGCATGGTGTAGCACATAAAGCTACTTTGCAGATGTTACAAATAATTCTCGATCGTTTTTGAATGCTTTTCGTGCTACATAATCGACATCTAGTAAATTTTTCCTGGTTTTCTGGGTAATGTGGTACAGAAGAGCGTCTGATTTCAGCGGGTACTCCGAAATTCCCACCTTGTTTATTCTTGAAAATAATACTTGATGTTCTTTTTTTGCATGTGAATCCATCTATAAGACTCCGAGCCAAACGCGCATATTTACAGTTAGCACTTTGGTATGCTATGCCTTGGAATCTTATCTGACCAATTTTGTTAGTGCCCCAAAGTGGTTCTTCCGAGATACTTTCGTCACTGCTTTCAATATCGGAGAGATTTCCTTCTAAAATTATCTCGATTGCAGTGTCCGAAAGCTTCTTTTTCTTGATGTTAGTATTCGACATTTTCTGAAATAGCAATTGCGAGAAGGGTAATGGTAACTATATAACCACCAAATACTATAATATGTCGGTGTAACCAGGCAATGGTATAAGTTTTACCACCGAGTTTACAATGATTTTCTGAATAGTACAAACTTCATTTCAAAAATTACTATAACAGTCATGCAGCTAAACATATTCAATAATGCTACCAAATATCACAAAACCATTTACCGGAATCTTAGTAGAACAAAATTATAACTAAGGCAACCACATACCTCCAATTTTCAAATTTTTTCGATACTTTTTTTTTAATTGTTGGTAGTTTGTAAACTTTTTCAGTTACGTTATTGTCAGGTCTAATAAAAGTTTATACGCTATTTACACCTTCCAAAAGATGAATTTATGAAATCATGCATAAAACGTTCCTTGGTTTATGGTCAATAAACTGAGGTGGTAACCAATTGGCCTTTGCCCTATTAAGGGTTAATTAATATTATAATACCTACCTACTATGTATCAATGCTAGGCAAACTTATTTCAAAACAGAACCATCAATTACAGTAATAAAAACGTTTCAACATTGCACTATCATTCAAAAACTTTTAAAGCAAGTTCAATTTTACCTCAGTCGAACTATAAAACATCGATTTCAATTAGTGATCGAAATCGATATTCTGCCATCGATAACGTTAATGTCTCGATGTAAATCACGTCGAATCACTATGTAAATGCGGAGTGCGAACTGCGGAATTGCAATTCCTTTTATTACGAGCAATCGTGTGGCAGGAATCTGTAATGATCGTGCTTCTCTAATGAGATACCTTTTAAGTACTCGAAACCTGAAATCCATGTCGAGTCCAATAGATTACCTATTAATTGGAAGAGATTATCGGATTAAGTGTCAGTAACAAGATAATTTACGATGATATTAAGCACTACAGTTTAGCTCTATTATTACAGAGACTAGTGATAAAATAACATTTTTGTTTGATACAACTATAGTAAGATATAACTGTTATAAAATAAAGAACATAAAGTACCCACTGCCCAAGAGGCAAGAACTACAAGGAAAATTTACACTCAAATAAATAAATTCAGTTGAAATCGCTTATGACTTTAATACATGCGATATTTTACTCATTTTGCTCAAGTCTTCTCTGGAGTCCAATCAAAGATTCCAATCACGATCCACTCGAACTAATGTTCCTCATCTTTCTTACAACGTCCGATTAGATCGTGATACATCTCCTAATTCTATATCGCCTTAACTTTTACCATTCTTTTAGAGATTTAGGACCTTTTGGAAATAGCAAACAAACTTCGCGATCGAGTTAAAGAGAAATGGTACAGTCGAAAGGCAATGAAGTTGCAACCTTCTCGAAGTTAAGGTCGATTTACAATGTGTTTAGTTGCTCGCCGAATGAAATAACCGTCAATTAATGTGCCTGAAATAAAATCAAGATAACTGTATTTTTCTGGATATAATTTCCATTTAAAAGAAAAAGTTCAAAGACAAAGCGTATTACCTAAATAGAAAAGCTCTTAAGTTGATGACATCTACAAGGATAAGTATTCTTCAGCAAATTAAGTCATCTCTATAATATGATGTTAATTAATTCTTTAAACTTCTTAATTTTTTAATCAATCACAAACTATTCGCATAAATATTTTCCTTCCCTTATTCTGAAATTACTTTGATTTATGTTCTATAAGATTTCCTGTGCAGTTAGCTTCTCTAACAAACGTTACTAAATCATTTGCTATCAGTATAAGCTAGTAACCAAGAACGTGCACCAGAGTTGGACCTTATTAATGATCGAAATACAACCGTCTAACTCGTTACGGCTGCAATATATAAAGCAATGCTTTCGATTCCTTCTCGGACCTCCGATTTGGAATGTTCGAGATGTTTCAACTTTCAACCGCGTTTGGTACTCACTATTTCAGTAGAACTTATATAGATTTTAATAGAAGTTGCTGTGGAAAGCAGAATTTAAGGCATAGATATTTGAATAGTTCAATTAAAATTAGCTTAGGTTTTCTGGGTTATTCTAACTTTTTTTAAACATTGTTTCAAATGATATAAGTACTTACTGCGAATTTATAGTAGGTACTTATTAAAGTTTATTGTAGGTGTTTTGTAAATTCCTTAACATTATTACATAATATACATGGATAAAATATTATTCAGTACATAAACATTTATTCAAATGAATAAATGTTTTCGCGAGGAAACTCCGGGTGACAGGCATAGTTCATATTAAAAGCATTATGTAACCGTAAAATCACGGTTATTAAACGACAAACTCATTTAATATATTCCCCTTTCACTGTAGTTAAGATTTAATATGCGACATTATAAACATACTTTCCGCATTAAACAAATGGAAATTTAATGCATATTTTCATAACCCCTCTACAGGTTCCGCCCTTGCAAAATATCACTATGAGTATTATAATAGGACTCTGATTCCGTATATTTAAGATTTACAAAATAACTAGGTATATACTACTACTTACTCCTGAAACACAGCGAAAGCTATATTGGGAGTCTGGGGTCTATATTTTGATGTAAGGAACCTTGTTCAATAAATGATTTTTATTTTATTTATTTATTTATATACGTATGTAGCATTTATGATAGTACGCAACGTCATCTACCGTAACTAAACACAATTACATAATATATGGACTGAATTGATCAACATTACAACTTAAAAATATATTTTGGTAAATACATGAATATTTTACTTTGCCATAAATTCATCGATCAAAAAATGTATAGGTTTAAAAGTTATAAGTTTTTTGTATGATAACGGCAAGTACCCATAATATAAATACTAAGTGATTTGTCACCCACATCAGCCTCAAGCGTGAGATAAAAAGTAACATTACAAATGTGTTTATCTAGGCTGAAAGAAGGCTAAAAGTGTTTTTGTCAAGCTTTATCCTAATCCCTTCAACTAGGTACGCTACGCAAGCGTAGACGAGAAAAAACATACAAATTTTCACTACATATATCCAGTATTAATAATAATTAATAATCATGCAATAAAATGTTTCATATTTTTTTCTGTGATATATCAAAGTTAAAAATAAATTGCCTCACCTTTCTATTTATAACATTTTCTTCCATAAAATTAAGAGATGCCATCTCAACTTCGATCGCAGTCAGTGACTGTAATGTAATAGAGTATATTTGATGAGATTTCTTCCGTAATAGGTGAAATATTTCTAAATAAAAGTTAATTCGTATAAAAATGAAAAAAAAAATTCATTAAGTTTACTCCAAAAGTGGAATAGAGCGAAAAATTAAAACCCTGGAAAATGGATAAAGTTTGTGTAACCGAGTATAATCATAATTTTTTTTATTAAATTTATATGAATGTTTATTAAAATGCTAAAATATACTGTAGTTAGGCATAATTACACATTATTAGATGCATATAAACTTAAATATAAAACAAACAAGCATATGTTGCCATTAATACCAAGACCGCATTAAACATAACGTAAGGACCTCAGGGTATTCCCCTATTTATAACAAGGCGAGTCATAATTTTAAAACAGAAAAGTCATCACAAGCTGACCATAAACCCCAAGGCCCATAATGTATCGGTACGCTACATGAGTTTCCACTTTGCGACTCATAAACGCGTCTTTTGTTAACACGTCCCACGTCGGACCTATAAAGCTTATATTACGAATGCTGTATATTCGAAATAGTGACCTTAGTTCACTTCGCTTCACTTTCAATGAGCAAATATAAGTAATTCTTTTCTGTATTTTATATTCCTTCGACGACGAGGTAAGAAAGTCCGTGTTAACCACGGTTTTTATATCATGTTTTAAAAAGAAGCACAATTTATTTGTTATTGCTATTACTGTTAAATATTTATCTTCAAGATAGAGTTCATTATCAATCGGAAAATCATCGAATCATATATTTTTTTCAATTTAATATGCAAAATAGTGATCTTCGTGTTTTATAACGTGCAATATTGCCTCTATTTCAATGAAAGCGTCACCTCAGTTTGTCATAAATATCTCCCCTTGTCATGTAAATTACTATCTATAGTGCTTCTGCTGTACAAACAGAATTGTAAGTATTCGAATACAAACATTCAATTTCGTCTCAAATTGGTGCTCAAAACTTTATCAGAGTGCTGTGGGGTTAATTTAAAGCCAAGCTGATAAACGATATAAAAGTTTTCAGGCTGAAACTGCTGGTAAAGTTTGCTCCGCCATAAATCCTTAGTCTGGAACCGGTAGGTGTTAGACACATAAATATCGTCCAAGTCGTGTCCTGTCAGGGTCCTCAATATATTTATTTTAAACAAACAGCTCGTGTGCGAGCGAGAATGTTGTGCAATGTTTACGGATTGAGAAAGGATTACAGCGGGAACAAAGAATACTATCACGAGTGTAATATACCGTCTCTCTAGGCGCTGGAGAGCTTCTAATGGTGATTGCATTCTGAACATGCAAACAGCATGCTTTGCTTTCGTTTGAGTGCTGTAGTTGTACCTGGGAGGCATGACAAAATGTGTTTGTCTACTCACAAATACATGTTTCAAAGAAAATAAGAAAAGGGCCCTTAAAATTCATATTTATATAATTCAGATATAAGGTTTTGACTAATATCCTGTTTTAAATAATTTATAAAATTAATATGTCTACAATAAAGGCACGATTACATAACCAAAACTGTATTCGCACCTCCACCATAAAAGGAAATGAGGTAAAAAAATATTTCGTTGACAACCCTAGACCAGCCTTAGATGATAACGTGCGCTTTGAAGTCGTTTCGCGCGTAATACAGCCTTCGGTTCAATGAACTTTCAAACGGTCGTGCTTAACTGTATGGAAGACGAAAAATATAATAGTAGTGTGCTTATATTATTTACGTCGCAGTTAAAGTTTATCTAAATTTATGTTATCTAGTTTAGCAATAACAATAAATATTGAAATTAAACCTTGTATTTGTTTGACATTTTCTATAGAAATTATATCTATCTACTAGAAACCAATTTATATGTCTGTTAATATTAAGACAAAATGTATGCATAAATTGTTACGTGCATAACTAACTTCTATTACACTTTAAAGCACATCAAACGTCCATTAGTTGTTACGTGATTCGAATATATAAAATTGCATAAATCTGTCTGAAAATGTCCTCATATTCATGAGGGACATCATTCAGGAAAGTACACCCGTGTTCTACGTGAGCCATGCTAACTGCATTTCATTGCGGAGGACATTACGTTCAAACTTGCAACGTCACTATTTCCAATATAACTTTAAAGTATAAGGATAGAATCAAATCAATTGGAGGTTTATCAAGGAGTATAGAGGTTGTATCGTACGTTTACATTAATTTATTTATTAAAATTATTTCCGTGTTAAATAGAGTATACAAATCAAAAGTATTAAGAGCTCCGGGGGTAGAGCTTTTACCGTACTATTATTAAAAACTAATACATACAAAGAAAATAAAGAATAGCAGTAGTGGAAAAAAGGATTCCCTGTCAGCAAAGCATTTAAAGTTACGAAATTGACAAAAAATAAAATAGCGCCGAGTGTGAAATATTACCTCATATAATTCACATTACCGGGAATAAAGTTGTTAGATGCACTAACTATATAACTACGTGATCTTCAGAACCAAGCAATTTGCCGCGCCATCAGTAGTGTCCTGGATGTTATAAGAAACTCTTGTACGTGTGATCTATGTAGTTATGATTTCATGTTCTAGGAAATTGTGGTCACGTAGAACTAAATATAATGTGAAGGGTAGAATGTATTAGCCACATAATATTGTAATTAAAAACATCTATAATTTGTAACTACATTCTTGCAAATAAATATAATTTGAATTTGAATTTGAATTTGAAAGTTGGATAGTTCCGAAAATAATAATGATGACTTCCAGCACATTTAACATTTACTCTATATTGTCAACAGAGCTTCCGCTCATATGAATAGAATGGGAGTACGAATGAACTTTATAGCTGTTTCTCTCTTCTATGTGGACAAAGCGATAATAATGACTTGTAAAGAATTATTATTAATCTGTTGCCTACCAAATTTGCCATTATCGTACTTTTGTTGAAAGATTATATTTTCATGATAAATATCCTGTGTTTAACCTCAGATCAAACGCGATCAGATTCATAGCATTATTGTTTCCCGCATTAATAAGTGAAAATAATATTGCTCAATTAATTAACCACTCTGATTGGATCCCGGCTTTCACTTGAGCGTTCGCGAGTAATATTGTATTACCTCGAAATATTTCCTAAACAACGCTCATACATCATTCTGTCACCAGTATACTACTAAATCAACTCATTAATGCGTGTTTCGACAATAGACTGGATTGAGTAAAATTTTCTATCCCCAACAAGATGGAGAACTTGCCAAATAAATCAGCGCCCTCTAATTTATCAGGGCGAGAAGAAATTTCCTGGCGTGCTAAAGAAAATCGCAAATTGATGGAATCCAGAAATTCCCAGCCCAATACCCACTGAAGCGTGGATTTAAATGAATTTTTACGCTGCTCATTCATTGCTAAAGTACTTTTAATGCCCTTTTCGAAAGTAATAAGCAGCGTGTTAAAGGCGGAATAAAATTTGAATTTTCCTGTTGAATTAGTTGTTTAATACGCCAAATAACTTGTTCAATAAACATTGTTATACATTTACTTTGACTTGCGCTAACTAACACAATAAATAATAATAAATGCATTAAAATATTATAATACTATTTGTCTACTCAAGAGGATTTATGAATGATTATTTCAGTGTTCGCTTAATCTATATTGCCTTACAGATTAAGAAAAAACAATTCAATTCAAAGTGCTTCAACGTAACAACCACTTCGATATATTTTAGTCTTCTGTCTGTACATAATGCTTATAACAAATGAATAATAAAGATGTATATGTAGCCCAAAAACTTTTACGTAAAGTTTTACGAAACATTTTGAGCTTAAAATAAATAGCGCCGCTTAATATCATAAGTCATGTAACTCTACTGTGATCTCGCATAATATTATATTTTACAACAGTAGCCCATTTTTTAAATCTTGAATAATGAACAGAATCTACCGTTTTAATACGACAATTACGCATGAGGGATATGATCTATTCTTATGTATTTTTTTTTCTTACTGTACAAATAAATGGAATCACTACGAAAAACTCGGGATGTCGCAAGTTGGAAATTCATTATAGAACACTCATATTCTGAGCCTAGAGCAATTGAAGTTTAGGTGAAAATGGTCACCAAAATGTAACTGAAATTCGAATATCACGACTTCGCAGATACTTTATAGTGGGGTATATTGAAGAAAATGTAGCAAAGATAGGAGAAATGTGGGAAAATGAACCATTTCTATTCGAGTCCAATCGAGAGCCCGTCGAGATATCTTAAAACAAAATGCTGCTCGAAATCGTCCCGGCTCAACTATTTTCATTTTGATCCCACATTTTTCTGCAAAACTACGGCTAAATGTTCCCAATTTTTGTGACAACCGCATTGAACTGAATCAACGTTCCTACATATTCGTTTATCGTTTGTATTTTATAAAATGTTCTTTATAAAAAAAAATATTAAAAAGCACCAAGACTCAATATTATGGTTTGGGAATTTAATATAAGGTATAGCACTCGTAAGAAATTGTTATTAACATGAAAATAGTTCATTTAATTTTTAATTTTTTGTAAGAAATATCCGGTATTAATGTGTCTCAACACGAAAACGACTTCTCGGAATTTAAAAAACATTTAGTGAAGCGCAAGATTTAACTTAAACAAATTGTACACTGAATAAAAGGGTGTATAAAAGGGGAATAATGAAGATAATAATATTTAATGTCGGTTAATATTGGCAGGCATAAAACTGGGAAGCAATTAGTATTGCAGCTCCGATGGTCTGGCGTCCAGCCAGCAAAATGCGCCAGGACTATTGTTCTTCTGATTGATCCTACAGGACTGTGGTTGTGAATAGCCCTCAAATATGCGTAACTTGAACTGTAAATAGCGGCTATCCAATGCTGACATACAATGTGTCATAATTACTAATGCGTGGTAATAGGAACTTTGAACAAAATAGCGAAACGGGTGATGTTTGCAATGTTTGGTTTAGCAACGTCTAGTATTTTATAATGGTGTTAATTTTTAAACAAAAATGAAATATAAACTATATTGATACATTTCTTGCACTTTTAAGAAAACAAACATAAGGGAAATTTCACTACGTTTTCCGATGTGGGTGTTTCCGATATGGCAGTTTTACACACTGCATATTTCACAGAACAATCAATGCATATCAACGTTATGTTACTCATTATTTTAACTTCTTTCTTTAGACTAGGATAATATAATTGTCTCCAAGACTAAACACATATCTTGACCAATCTTTAGAAACGTCTACGTCCTGTCGAACGATGCTTTAACATTTTGACGATAACATGAAAACAGAAAACCATATAAATGCAAATCACTGCATAGAACTGAGATTAGTGCATGAACTCAATTTTTAATTTGCATGCAGACACATTTAAGGGGATGTATTGCACCGAACATGATTTGGCCGCAGGCGGAAGGAATTCGAGAGCCAAATGTGGGGTCGATCGTACTATCTACATTGGGACGTTGGAAAATCGAATGCTTCATTCGCAAGAAAAGCTTGAAATTGTTTTGCTTGCCAATAACATTTTTAAATGATATATGGAACGTTTACTTCTCCAAATTTTTGATTTATCTGCCTATCAGAAGCTTTCATCGCCTACTACAAATGCAATAATTTTGTTTTTAATGAAAATTAGGAATTTAACGTGGATTAACAATGTATTTGCGCTTCATTTATATGTTCAACGTCGGAATTGAATTCCTAGAGAAATATAAAAAAAATAACCATTACATAGAGACCGTACCAAAATATTTATTTAATATGTTGATGTTGATATACAATAAAAATATAAGAATATTTTGATGGTCATATAATAAGGAATGATAAAATTATTTCAACTGGTCGAGAAAATATGTTGTAACTGTAGAAACTCTAAGTAAATGGCATCAGAGCTTCTTAGAAGCGAAGGAGAAATTCTTATAAGGTTATGTTATAGACAAAGTAATAAAATGAGAAAATTTTTTGAACTAGAATTTTTAATGTATCGAAACTTCTTCGAGAAAATCGGAAATGAATGGAGACATCTCTGTCCTTAGTTAGAATAAGATTGTTTCTTTTAATTACGATAGTATTTCGTTTCGCATAGTCTAATAACAGAAAGCCTAACATTGATGATTACGCAATAAATCAAACACAATAACCTAATCACACCCATTATTTGTGCACAATGTGGAAGTAATTTGGTTATATTATAACATTATTTGGTGTTGCCAGACACATAAAATACGATAAAATCGGTAGGTTTTAGCTGATAACTGGACGGCAGCCAGCCACCGCGGGCTAAATATTGAAATTCGGAGAATATTACAATAAATGGAAGTTGGAAAAGTTGTTTATTGCAGAAAATATAAGTTATTCTTTAAAATACACTTTGTGTTCAATATGGATTCAATACTGAGTTCGAAATCTTTACGTATTGTGATTTCTGCATTTTGCGAATATGCTATGTACATAAAATAAAAAGTAACGTTGAAATAGAAAAAAATCTCTACAGTTCCTATGAACGACGGAAGAACGGAATTCGTAGCGTATGACTTAAATAATATTTTGTCATGTTTACTTTTTGTTTCTCCAAATTAGAGATATGAAAATGTTTGGAATTAGAGCTCCAAAATTATAACATTTAGTTGTTAGAAACAAACATTAGGGGCGGTTTAAGTTTTAATTGCTTTTGTCAAAGGCAACAGAGACGTAATTAAAATATTACTTAAGACTCTTCAGCGACAAAGAGGAATGCCGAAAAGATTAGCGGTCTAAATTTGTTGAACTTATGTTATTGTTGACGTATTAGATGTTAATTTATATAATAAACTTATTGTTCTATTAAATATGTGTTGTAAGTTGTCCTTTTAGTCGTACGTACATTTGATACACAAAAAATATGTTCACATAAAGTGTAAATATAACCTAATCAACACACTACAGACTCAGAACATTTTAGGCAAATATTTCAATCCTGCTCTACGTATATTTTGCTGGCGAAAATTTCGTGAAATAATAACGAAAATAAGCCTTTTAAAGCAGTTTTAAATACAACGTCATTAAAATGAAAACGAATTTACCATCAAAGAGAAAAATGTTTCCTCGTAAACAATTTTAACGGTTTTGACAAAAGTTTATGCAACGTGTTCTGAATATTTCATTGTTATTGTGATGTGCGCCCCAATTGCTTCATTGTTTAAGATAATGTTCGTAATTTATGTAAAAGGAACCTTTATGTTGGACTTTCAATGTAATGCCGTAAATTACTTTTGTTGGGTGCATTTCATAGCATTATTGTAAAGAATAATTTGCTTATAGGTCAGGAATTTGTGGTACCAACATCTATATTTTAATAATATTAAAACTAAGTTACTATCACAATGATAAAACAAGAAAATATAACAAAAAATTGTGATTCTTATAAGGTTAATTAGTTGATCGTTGATCATGTATTGCTTTATCGTATCCCTTAAAAATGTTTACATTCAGAAAAGTTTTATTCTGTAAAGAGATTAGATATCAACTTTTAAATTTAAATTGATACATAACCGTACCGTAACCGTCCACAATAGGCAAATACTAAAAATCTAATTATTATACTGCAAGAAATCGTTTTTTTCACATTTGTTAAAGATCTTTATCCAAACTCGCTATGAATTACTGTCGGAGTAAGGAACTGCGCTCAATAAATTCACACATTGCTACTGTAATTCATGTCAGGTCCGTTGATTTATTTTCCGAACACTCAAGTATAAATAACATACAGTTATGGGGTAATTAATTTAGTAACATGATATATAATACTTACTTGATCAGTGTTTACGAATAAGGGCGTTCATGAATAAGGTTTAATACCATTTTCATTATACCTATTCATGAAAGTGTTCCAAATAAATAAAATAAAATATATAAATAAATAAAAAATAAATAAATAAATTGGTACATAAACAACCAAGGCAGTGCATTCTACTTTTGAATATCTAAGAGAAGTTAACCTAATAGTAAATTTACATCAAACGAGCGAATGCTCATTCTAACCATAACCCAACTATTTCAAATTCATTTAGTGTAAACAGGCGTAGAGCATTGTTTCATTGTTCTTAGTGCGTTCGAAAAGATTCTATGGAATGTTCTAAGACTAAACAACACTGAATAGTTTTCGTTTACATTAAAATTTACATAACACGAAAGAATGCTCTTGATCTAGCTCTCTATGTTCGTTTGATGTAAATGCACCGTAAAACTAATTTTATTTAACACATATTTCCTATTTGCGCTTTAATTAAAAAACTGTAAATTCTAACTTCTAAGTTCCGTGATAAACTCTATACTATTAATTATATAAAACTAGTGGTCCGCCCCGGCTTCGCCCGTGGTACCTACATGTTTAAACTATCCTATCTCTCAAGTTGGATCAAACTGCACATGGTGTGCGAATTTTATTATAATCGGTTAAGTGGTTTAGGAGTCCATTGAGGACAAACATTGTGACACGAGATTTATATATATTAAGATTTAACAACAAACAATCATCCAAAAACATAACATATACATTTTAAATCTTATATCCTTTACATAAACACATGAACAGTGAGGAAAGGATGGTAATGCAGGAAATGAGAAGGCAGAACTTGATTGGGTAAGGGATTTGACTCTCTCAGCGACCGGAACACTTAAATTGTTACTATTTTACGTTTATCATCGTTATGGTATGACCATAAATGTTTCAATAAATAAATATAACATAATAAGTATTATATTATGTCTATGTAACACAATGACTGATAATTGCAGGGCATACGAAGATAAAAGCCGTATAAAACACGTTTGGCCCTGTTTGGCTTAGTCGTTAGTGATTGGTGGTCCGTGACTGGGAAATCAAATATCACTACTTTAAAAAATTTCATAGAAAAGAAACACTATATATTAACCTAAAATTAGACCCCGAATCAAGAAAGCAAGTAAAATATACCATATTATATAGTACTATATACCCTAGTATACCTATAATATATACCCTAACTAAGAAAGCTACGTTCTATCGATAAGAAAATCAGTTATACATCATCTACGGTCAGCTAACTTAGTTTTAAACTTGGACTTAGATATTACTAACTTTGGCGTCATATGCTGTATAGGGTTCGTCTAATCTATATCAACATTTACTATTAGATCAGTGCTTAAGTTATAAATTTATTAAATAATATTTACATATTAGGTACTCGTGCAACAACATTCTTAAATATGCGTATCCCATTAACGTGATATACTGAACTGAAAATTACTGATTAACATAACAACGCACAGTCGCTACTATAAGTTTCACACCATGTTTTTAAGCCACTAATCTTCAAAGCTGACGGAATCTCATACATTTACACCCCTTCTTACCCTAGTGTGAGCTCTACATAAAAGGAAGCATGCAAAATATCCAATACATACATAAGCTGATAAACACATTCCTTCCTTTACGGTGAAAAATGAATATCATAAAAGTGACAACCCTACTTCAGTAAGTCGGGCAATGTGAGCTACAGATAGCATTGGTCTCAGAATATATTAAAGTTATGCGGTTTAACAGACTTGCTTCGATAAGCTGCCTTCCATGACTCCTCTACAACTTGGGTGCTAGCACAGATAATAAATATACTATGCTAGGTAGCTTGCCTTCCATAACATTTTATTTCTATTCTATATGGCTTCAGCTGAGTTTTGCATTCTATTTTGCGGATATAATATGTAAATATCTATGCGTTACAGCGACCAGCGTATTTATTTATTAACACTTTATTGTGCTGGCAAACAAATAAATTCTTAAAATTAAAACTTAAAACTAGTCCAGCACAGAAGGCGGCCTTATCACTTAAGAGTGATCTCTTCCAGGGAACCTACTATGTGGAGTAATATTATGAAAAAGGAGGTAGGTAGGAAGTACAAATATATTATCATTTTAATCAAATATGTCACGTAATGGATCTTTGATCAAATTATCATGTTTATGAATAATTTCTTATAGTCTAGATAATGCTCATTAAATAATATGAAGTTTGTTTGGCTGATGACTAAGGAATGTTATTGAAATTTTATATGTAGTCGGGTATACATACATATATTATTAGAAGAAAATATTAAGATAATTCCAAGAATAATCTAATATGTGTGTATTCATTTATAGCTTAACCTTGAACTATGTTTAAGTACAAATACTGGGTCAACCTTAATAGATACAATCGATATCCAAGCAAATCAATGATTGTGTTGTCTCATCCTGGCGTTTATTTATAACTGGACGACACTACTACTGTTGCTGCTATATTGTCATGTCATAATATAAACACAGAAACGTTTTCCTTTTCTTTCGTTTAATTACATAAATCAATAAGTACACAAATTTCTTAACACCTAAAGTTAAATAGGGGTAGGTATGTAATATTTAAAAAAAAATACACAGAATATTCAGATCTTTTTCATTTTTTTTTTTGTAACAGGTTTTAATTATTTAAAACTTATGGCTACTGCACCTTCTCTTTCAGCTGTCACCCTAACAATACATTCAATATAAACCACAAAAATATATTATATATCTTTTTAGAAATTAAAGATTTTTTAACGGATTTTAAACGCGATTTACATATGCTATTATTTTCCCGACGTTTCGAACATTTTGCAGCGAGCGTGGTCACGGAGAGACTCACTCTGTTCGAAACGTCGGGAAAACAATATATAAAATCTTTAATTTCCAAATGTATAATACTCGCGTAAAATCAAACACTAGAAAATAATATATATTTTTGCTCCAAAGCTGCACCGCTATGTACAAACAAGTTTTCAATGAAACGTGAGCTCCTGACATTGATCGCTCTGGGATACGGCTGTATCTAACACAGGCTGAATAGCTCATGCTTCGCTTGGTACATCAGAAATGACACGTAGAACGATTATTTATGTATGTCCCTTGATTACATTAAAAGAGATTCACGTGGGCCACCAAAAAGCAGATTAAGTTCATTTTACGAAGATTTAAACTCATGAGTACGGTGCAAAGTTTTATAATAGTAGGTACCCCTATGTCGATTACCTGTATTAGAAAACGAAGTGCGCTATAATCGTCAAACATACTAATAAACTTTTATAACGAACAGCCATAAATTTGGTTGTAAACGTAAAACAAAACGACAACAACTGATGGGACAATTTCTCCAAAGAGCAATATTCCTAAACACTTAAGAATCAATAGCCAAGATAATTTTAGAAAGCTCTTAAAATATTGGGTATTCGCGTCATAGCCAGAAGCTATCTGCGTTTAACGGCCATCCTTAAAAAAAACCATGATTTACAATCATTTTCTCTCGAAGGAAGCTATAAAATGGTCCCCTGTCATACCCAAAAGGCTTCGCAATCGAGTGGTAATCTGAACAAATATTTGGACGACAAAGTGCCTCAATTGCTCTCCATATACCTAATATGAAAGATTTATTCATAGTAATTTTTTGATGACAGGGCCTTTACGAGATTTTATGAATCGAATATGTAAAAACGTTCGCCTATAAAGTTTTAATCACATCCGAATGTCTGAAAATGTCCCATATATCTTTATCGCTTTTATACTTTTAATGAGTCTCGTTATAAGATTGATGTACAAATACAACATTATAAGATTAAATGTTGTTTATTTTGTGTATCTATATAAAAAGTTTAATTTATAAGTTCTACTAAAAACAATCACTTTCCGATTTTATTCTAAAGTTAATCATAGTAAATATCAGTGGGAAAAACACCATACTAAATATACTCCAATAATAAACCGTGTCCTCTACTGTAGAGTACTGTAACAGTACTATTGGTACTATCATACACATGTGCACACAACATAACACGTGCAAGTTTTAAGAACTGCAATATTGGCAGATCTAAGTCCGAGAAAGTTTGGCAAGTATGCCACAATAAGTTCTGATTGTCCGGTTGTACTCAATGGCAGGCAACTTGGAGTCGACAGTGCGATTAGATCAAGTCGCGCACGTAGTATATTGGATAAACGTCAAACTTGACGTATTGCTGCGTGCAGCGGCGGCTGTTTCTTGTGTGGTATTGGTTGTGGGATATTAGCCACTTATATTGATCAGACTATAATGTTTTAAGCAGGTGATGGATGTACTATGTGATACTTAGACTTCTAGCCAGCGGTTTAGCTCTAGTCTTAGTTTACAAAATCATTCCCGTCATTTACATTTGAAACCCTCATAAGATAATATCTACCTACGTAGAATTGACGTAGAATATGTATGTCGAATTTTATTGTGCTTGGTATTATTTGTGAACTGGTATTTTATTTTAATTAGATCATCAAGTATTCAAAATAATTGTTATATTCAGTATTAAAATTATTTTACCGTAATCACCGCTTAAAGCTCGTAACTTATATAGACCCAGATCGTCAATCCAATACATTATGATCTATGTCTTGTTCTTGTATGTACGGGTGACAAATACCTCGGAAACTACTACGGTAAATCGTACAATAGCTCCGATAATAACTATATTAGAGCCTATAGCAGATAAAAAAAAACTCGAGAAGTGCGTAAAAATGAATAAAAATTAATATTTATAATTATATTTAAAAACTGGTTTATAATTATAATATCTTTGTGTTTAGTAACAGCTGTCTAATAAGAATGAAAAGATTATTTCATTCTGTTTTAAAAATACCCGCTTATTTATATCACCCAGGAATAAAATGAGATTTTATACCCGTACAATACACTACGTTATACGAGTGATCTTTTATAGTTGAACAAAAAAAGTGTTTATTCAGAATGGTAGTAATTTGTTTTTACAGTGCGTTATAGAGGAATATTTATGTCCAAACATATTTGACGGTTTCATTCGTGGTGCGCTTTTAAGGCTAGAGCACATAAGGATAATCCAGTAAAAACTACAAAATCTGTTAAAATAATTTTTCATAATAAATGATATGTTATACAATTCCGTGCAAATTTATTGCTACATGGTTCTTTTAATTCCGTTATATCAAACAAAATGTTTAAAAAATACACAGAACTGTTTTGCAATGCAAAATATTCGTCCGCTCAAATATGCGGCAACCTTAAAGGACACGTATTGTTAGTGCAGTGCATATAAAACAGGATATATCGAGGCAGTATAAAAATACTGCGTTTTACAATACAATACGGCTGTAACGTTAACTGAGGGAAATGAATATGTACACTGTTTTTAATATTTTGACTAGTCATTCAAAAATTGTGATACTCATTCGATTTTATGTAGAGAGCTATTAAATACTAGGACGTGTACTTGTAGGTATATAGACTACCCATGTATACATATACGCCACGCGGTTGAATAGTTTGAAAAATATCTTGAAAAAATAAAATCTTAATGGAGCCCGCTGAATCTTATATATAATCACAGATATAATATTATAACATAATCAATATGCATTAGGAACAAAATAAAATATTAAATTAAAGGGGAGAAAAGGTCTCCGTAACTCCTTTCCATCCTGAGACCCACATCCTTGTTCGACACTACACTTTGCCAACTTTTATTTGAAGTTCCTTTCCGATGGGGTTATCGCATCCCGATGATAAATAAGGTAAGTAAAAAAAAACAAAAAATAAGATAGAGTCACAGAGCATTTCTATTAATCTTCTTTACTTTAGAAATATATTAAAACTTTATTGAATACAACGATTGTAAAAATTGTTAGTCGTTTTCAGCAATTCATAAAACTATATGCTAATTAATTAAATAAAAATTCATTTTATAAGAATATCTACATAAATACTTTTTTTTTCAATTACATACTAATCGTGTAACAAATTTATATTTAGATATTCTTAAATTAGACCTCATCACTGGTCCTTCTTAAACATTAATCCAAACGCTGCAAATATATCAATTAAGCGCGAAATCCCCAAATCAAATTGAGTTACGTCATAAAAAATAAATAGGTATGCTAATTAACGTCGCAAATCCGCTTTAATTATCGCCGTTTCATTAATTACGATTCAGATTGAATGAGATCCGAACCGTATTAGAAATGTAAAACAGACGAAATGAGTTTTCGGTTTGGCAACTCAAAGCTCTTTGGAGGCGGGTTGTACACAGACTGATGTGATATATGGATTTCATACTAATGTTGCCGAATTTCAATTCTGTTCTGTCATTTAGGTTATGTATAAATTTCGATGGATGAATAGAATCTTGGAAAAAGAGATTTACTATTTGGTAAAACGGTTACCAGTTACCACGCCATGATGATGATGTAAAGCTGGTAGGCACTAAAATGTGAGTTTGAATTGACTAGAGAAATTCTACACCTCATTAAAACATTTCCAAATTTCATGACGTTGCAGGAATAGACACAAAGAGAACAATTCACATTAAATAGCAAAAAATGCGTTTTTAATCTGGATAAGTAAAGATATACTAATCCTCACCCCACGGTTCTTCCCGCATTCTTTATGGTAACATTTTTAAATAAGGTTTTATTTCATAGAGCTTATGGACTTCCCGATATGGGCGGTATGAAGGCGGGTCATGTTGCAAGACAAGGGGCGGTATACTTTATATCAAAAAATACCAATTTTGCGGTCCCTTACGCGTTTAAAAATGAAAGATGATTGATGTGGGAAGATAAATGTGATATTGCTGAAATTGACCGCGAACGGCTCTGACATTTTCAATATCGTCAATTTGAGGGGACATAATCCAGACCAGATAAATACATAATTTTTAGTCTCAAGGAAAATATTACCGCTATGAATTGATCTTGCAGTTTTGAAACGATTCTGTATGTGTCGTTATTTTTCATTAACCACTTGTGCCTGTTAAATAAAAAAGATGAACATATTTGCATTTTAAATACATCTTTTTATATACATACATGCCTTTTCTGCTCGCCATTTGCAGTGTACGACCATCCTAAGCATTAATTAGACACGTCTATTGGCCTAAGTTTGAACTGAGTCTATTGTAGTAAGTAATTTCACTGGTGAATGTAAATGAAAATCTTTGAATTCAAAGATGACTGAGGCATAATTTACTGTATTGCTAGTGAATTGAGTAGCACTTCGTTAGATATCTATAATGATTTGAAGTATCTTTTAAAGGCCATTTTCGATTGTATTAAAGTCAGCAGATGCGTCATATGTGTTGCGTCACATTGCGCTCTACAATAATACGTGGGTGTATTGCTAAAAATAATCTCAAGAAAGTATTAAAAATAAACCGCAGGGTTTAAACTTTAAAGTATTGTGACGTCATGTGCATGTGTAGGCATACTACTTTTGCAGCTATCATAAGATCTATACGGTTAATTTAACAATGTAAAACATCTCCGATATGGTCTAGTGGCTAGGATACCTGGCTCTCACCCAGGAGGCTCGGGTTCGATTCCCGGTATCGGAATTGCTTTTTTTTGTATTTAAAATTTATATTTCATTTTTGTATATGGATAACAAATAATAATTGATAACTAGTGATAGCCAGCTGGGCAATACTTTGAATTAATGACAAACAAGTTCACTGACTGCATCACAATTGCATCAGGTTATACCCGACTGTTTAAAATATTAAGAGCGAGCGCGCACGAGCAACTTTGTCTCCGCAACTATTTTGTCTCCGCAACTATTTTGTCTCTCCGCCCATGGGCTAGTATGAAAGTGCGCGCACGTAGCGACGCAACACCCGGGAGACTTTTTTGTCCGCGGGTTCGGAGACAAGCCGGCGACGCAACTGTCGCCCTATCTATTGGTTTCAATGCAAGTGCGCGCACGGCGACAAAAATGTTGCCGGTCGGCGGCCTCCGGCCAGTTGCCGCGTAACCAGCGTAGCGATAGTACGTATTTATGTCAACGTATTTATTCTCGTACACAGTAGTTTTTAACCGACTTCGCAAAAAGGAGGAGGTTATCAATTCGGCCGGTATATTTTTTTATGTATGTACACCGATTACTCCGAGGTTTCTGAACCGGTTTACGTGATTCTTTTTTTTTTGATGCGGAATGGTGTGGAATTGGTCCCATAAATTTTATTCAGATAAGCCCAGTAGTTTTTATTTTATGAGCATTTTTGTCTGGTCTCGATGACTTAATTGAAATGTAGCAAGTAACTTTGATTCATTTCCAGGAAACCGATTGAGCTGAAATTTTGTATACGCATGTAAATTGGATAGCGATAAAACATTATTATGAGATAGAGCTGATTTGATGATGGAATCGGAAGGTGGCCATAGGAACTTAGTAATATATTGACTCAACTTTATCGAGGTTGAGCTCGTTTGATTCGTGTTGAAAAATACACTAAAAAGTATTAAATAAAAACTACTTTACTTTTTACAATTACGATTACATATCTATACTAATATTATAAAGAGGAAAGGTTTGTAGGTATGTATGGTTTTCAGTTTTCACGCATAAACTACTGAACCGATTACAATGAAATTTAGCACACATATAGAGGGTAACTTGGATTAACACATAGGATAGGTTTTATCGCGGAAATCTCACGGGAATGGGAACTATGCGGGACAAGAGCACAGACCACAACCGTCTCTTCGAAAACCATGTTGATAAATGAAGAAAATTTTAAAGAAAAAGTTGCGTTGCTGTCGCTCACGAAAGCGATTTCCGGGATAAAACCTATCCTATGTGTTAATCCAAGTTACTCTCTATATGTGTGCTAAATTTCATTGTAATCGGTTCAGTAGTTTATGCGTGAAAACTGAAAACCATACATATGTACCTACAAACCTTTCCTCTTTATAATATTAGTATAGATATGTAATCGTAATTGTAAAAAGTAAATTAGTTTTTATTTAATACTTTTTAGTGTATTTTTCAACACGAATCAAACGAGCCCAAACTCGATAAAGTTGAGTCAATATATTACTAAGTTCCTATGACCACCTTCCGACTCCATCATCAAATCAGCTCTATGTCATAATAATGTTTCATCGTTATCCAATTTACATGCGTATACAAAATTTCAGCTCAATCGGTTACCTGGAAATGAATCAAAGTTACTTGCTACATTTCAATTAAGTCATCGAGACCAGACAAAAATGCTCATAAAATAAAAACTACTGGGCTTATCCGAATAAAATTTATGGGACCAATTCCACACCATTCCGCATCAAAAAAAAAAAGAATCACGTAAACCGGTTCAGAAACCTTGGAGTAATTGGTATACATACATACAAAAAATATACCGGCCGAATTGATAACCTCCTCCTTTTTTTTGAAGTCGGTTAAAACTACTGTGTACGAGAATAAATACGTTGACATAAATACGTATTATCGCTACGCCGGTTACGCGGCAACTGACCGGCGGCCGTCGCCTGGCAACATTTTTGTCGCCGTGCGCGCACTTGCATTGAAACCAATAGATAGGGCGACAGTTGCGTCGCAGGCTTGTCTCCGAACCCGCGGACAAAAAAGTCTCCCGGGTGTTGCGTCGCTACGTGCGCGCACTTTCATACTAGCCCATGGCTGGAGAGACAAAATAGTTGCGGAGACAAAATTGTTGCGGAGACAAAGTTGCTCGTGGGCGCTCGCTCTAACGCATGATCCAGTTATCGTCAAATAAACCGACAAACTCAAAGATAAAAAATTAAGACGTAAGCTTTTGCTTCTCCTCCATTGTGTTCCAATTATACTTTTAATTTAACTCCCATCAACATCTCCGATATGGTCTAGTGGCTAGGATACCTGGCTCTCACCCAGGAGGCTCGGGTTCGATTCCCGGTATCGGAATTACTTTTTATTTACTATTATTATCAGTACAAAGTATTATAAAGTTCAAAAATATTTTTTTTTTAAATTTGATTCCACATTTTCATTAAAATGTCTGGTCTACAACTAACATATCATCCGTTAACAACAGAGCTGACACGGACCATTGTGCCGGAATCCGTCGTACAAAATATTAAAAATTCCATCACACCGCCCCTCGGGCCGTCATACGCTATCTGGTAACCACGGCCCATGTATCCCCTTACAATATTATACAACTACGGCTTTTTCGAAATTGAAAACCAATTGTGAATGACGTACCTATTTGGAAATGAAAAAGCGGTGAGAAAATTTGGAAAGGTAATTCGAAAGTATATGAAAAAAATATGTTAAACATGAGGCTTGCAAAATTTTACAGATGCACTGCAGCAAATCAGAACAAATTGGCAAATAAAATAAAAGTGATAAACGAAAGATATAAATTAGATCGCACATAGAGTTTGCTCAAGGAATTAAGAGATGCTCGATTTACCCAATAAAACAACAATATATTAATATTACTGTAAAGATGTATATATGTCCTACGAGAGATGAGATAAATTAATTGAAAATGAAGCTCCATAAATACTGTTTCAGTATCCTACCTACGTTGATTATTTTCAGGAATTTTATAGAATATTTCTTATTCTTATTAGGTCTTCGTTTGTGGGCTGATTAAATTGCGATCTCTAATTACATCTTCTTCGAATAATATTTCTTTATTTCCAATGAGGTATGATTTTATAATAAACATCCATTAATATTTAACTTTAACAAGTACAATCTACACAAATACAGGCGAGAAATAGGGTATTTAGTAATTTGAAGTCGTACTAAAATTATTGCACCCTTTATCTGTAGCACACTGAAATCCATTAAAATAGCGGACGCGCACATCATTTAGAATTAAACAAAAGAATAATAAAATAGTATTCTACGTTTTATAAATTTATGGAAGGAGGTCACAAGGAAAGTAATCTACGTTGCGATGTGACTTGTAAAACTTGAACAATCTTCGCAGCGCTCCGTTGACTCGGAATTGTCACCGTCTTGATTGTACACTCTAATAACGTAAACTTTTCAACAACAATTTTACGGGAAATGGGATTGGCAATAACACGAACATGGTATATTTATTGAATAATAACTCTTTCGTGTTTAAAAAAATGATTTGAAACACGCAGTTCATCATGGTTGAATCAAGCGCTGGCAAACAATTGACAGCCAATTTTTTTGCATTTTTAGGCGAATATAAAATACATAGGGCATAGATGGGACCATCAAATAGACTCATTGCCTATACGCATGCTTCGATGAATAAGCTCATGGAACATTTAACTCGAATATATTTTTTTTAATAATTGAGAAATAATTTATTGGATTAAATTTGTAGGAAGTTATTGTAATCCACCTACCTACCAATGTATTATCCTGATAATAGGTAAAAACATTAAACCCTAAACATTAAATTTGTTCGTATAGTAAAGGTTTTATGTTATGTGGAAGTTCAAACAGTTCTGATAGCTATGTCATAAAATAACAAGCCATTTTCATTTCTACCGATGCATAACCTTTAGCAAACGAACCCACTACTTATCAACCGAGAACAGGATATTCAATTTCGCAAGTGCTTTTTATTTGTGGATCTGACAATAAACATAATGGCTTTGATTTTGAAAAGTTTTAATGTTTTCTTACTTTTATGACCCTTGGAGTACCTTTGTCATCTCCCCTCGAGCATTACGGCACTTTCAATTACTAAATGTACTCATGATGTTTCATTTAAAACGGTTTTTCATCAAGGTTTGACAAAAAATATATATAATTGGGCCTGAGTAAAATGCCGTAAGCCTAAGTAAGTACCAAACCTTACCAAGGATTGAAAACTCGACTAATTCTAATGAATTCTAAACTCTAAAGAGTTACCATCTGCTGAATTCAAGTCGATATATTAAGTATTTTATCGAATGAGGACAATAATTACAGTCAAGAAGTACGAGGGCAACAATAGTAAAACTCTATCTATTTATAGTTTTAGTATTATAGTAAATATAAGTTTTTTTTTGTTCGCATTTTTGTTCATCATCGGTCAGTTAGTTACTACTTTCATTGGCTACATGTAACTCAGGTGAGATCACTCCACTATATTTTTAAAGTACTTTTACGAGTCAGTACACATAGCTCTCATCAAATATTTACAGGGTGTATTTCAAACCGCCACTGCTAATTGCGGTACACGTTTCGCTGTATAAAAAATTCATCAAAAATGTTTGTGAATTTAAGTTCAATCGCAATTTGTAAATACTTATATATTGGATTTGTGATATAATTATCCGACCCAGTGTATCAAAATTTGATGTAACATTGTCGCACTTTCTAAACAAGTCTATCCAAGCCACAAAGAGAACTTTACTTAATTAAAAAAAAACTTGTTATTATGCACACATCTATACCTACTAATTTTGTAATTGTTTTTTTTTTGTAATTGTTTGTTTGAACGCGCAAATCTAAGGAACTACTGGAGCCCATTTTTAGAGGAAGGCTTTATGGCTATATTACATATATCATCACGTAAAGACCAATACGAGCGAAGCAATGCGGGTAAAACCGCAGAGCGCAGCTAGTTATATAATATGCTCCGATGAAATAAAAGTACTCATTGAAATCTTTATCTTTACTTTGCCAGAATATATGATATTATTTATCAAACACAATAAAACGTGAAAAATTAATTCAGAACAGCAAGATAAAACGTTACGCGGATAAAATACGTCGCCAACCATATTTTAAAGGGACAAGAAGTATTGTAAATTATAAAAGTACAAAAAAGAGATTACTAAGCACTTAAAACTTTCATTAAGTACGTCCGCTGTCATACATTTCATTAGAGCAACAAATAAGAGGCTTAGCGAGTTTCATATTCTTTTCATAATGAATAGGGGGAGCACCTTTTTAAACGGAATGAGACAAAGTAGGTTAAACTACAATATATGTATTTTGAGAAAGCAATATTAATTTCCAGAAAAATTTGTAAAAATAGTATCTTGATTTAAAAACACTATAATAATTAGCAGCGAGAGCAAACTCTACCTGTCATTATGGTCTTTCAGTCCTCCAGGAGCTCGTATACGACCAGCGTTTACTTTATCAATTATTTTAATTCCGTAATTAAAGATACATAACTAATGACTACAATAAATATTACAAAACTAATATATCAAACTTCAGAATTTTATTTTAAAACATTTTGATCGTTTCAGTGAATAGTACCTATCTATTTAATGCTGCCTTTAAATTTTCGTGTTTCAACCGCTTATGTAACGTTATTGAAACAATTTTGATTTATAGATGTATGATATAAATCAAGGCTGCTTTTTGTCACGAAATACTCTGCATAATATTGGCGATCGAAATCTAAAACTTACAAAGTGAAATAATCACGTGAACAGCTGCGAAAAATTATAATTTAAATATACAGAATATTTAACTTAACAACCTTAAGCAAACATATTTTTTATTCATTAAACGGTTTATATTGAAGGGTCAGCGCCATTGTTATCTCTACGTAAGATTTTATTGGTCACGAACAAAATATTTTAATTTCATAAATTATGTCGTGCCAAAATCCGGGATAGGGCGAGATCGTTGGTTGTGCCTCTCAATTTTATACTACCGCACTGTTTAATAACTTAGGAACGTTCATTGTTCATGCAGTTTATTGAATAAAACTAATTAATAAACAACAAGCTTCTTTTAATATCACTTTGAAAACAGTGTGTAAAACCAACATTAGAGTCAAGAAAGATTTGCTAAACAATTACTTCTTTTGTTCATTTCTTTATATATGTATTTTTATCTGCATTCATTACAATTCCCAAAGGCAATTGACTGTTTTTTTTTTTAATAAAATGGAAATGATACCCCAATTACTTTTAAGGAAATACTCAACATATTCAAGAGGCCCAGGTTAAGTAAGTTGTAAGAAATTCAAAGACAGGATCTCAATTAAATTTAAACATTCCAGAGAAAAATTAAAGCGGTGTTACCATAGCAACGTTACGCTCCCTTAATAATGTAGTCAGATGCCTAATTCTTTCTTTTAAACGCGTAATTAAGAAATTTATCATGGAAAAACTGGGTAGTTGCTTAATGTATAGAACTTAGTATACTTTTACACTTGGTATAGCTTGGTATAATATCTTTTTAAGCTTCGATACAGATTACAGGTATTTCTTAGGATGCCTACTGAAGTCACTAAGTTATTAAAAATGTACAGATATCATTTATAAATATTGAAGAACAATAATTTACAAAATTCTTATTAATTGCATTTCATTTAAATCGAGTTTTCTCTAAGAAAAACGGATACGTAAAAGCATTCGAGTTACAAACAAAGTTAGATTATTCTCTTATTTCTTGTCTGATAGAATCTTTGAAAAGTAGAATGAGATTACGCAAAACTTTAAGTTCTAATTAATAGATTAAGGACGACGTAAATTGAACGTGAATTTAGAACTGAATAATTCGATTATATTCTTGCTAAGAATATGATTACATTGACGGCATCAAATAATTAATAATGATGGTAGGTATAATCTATTAATCTAAGTCCATAATGGCTATAAATTCAATTTATTTGTATAAACAAAACTATAATATGAAAAAAACGATTGAAATAAATCTTTTACAGAAAACAAGAACTTATATTTCTGTTCCGATCCCAGAAGTATTGCAACAAAAGTTTCGTCGTATGTTATT
This sequence comes from Colias eurytheme, assembly GCF_061535395.1. Taxonomy (NCBI): domain Eukaryota; kingdom Metazoa; phylum Arthropoda; class Insecta; order Lepidoptera; family Pieridae; genus Colias; species Colias eurytheme. Next base: position 3,991,803 of record NC_142993.1, on the reverse strand, counting down.
GCATAGTGCTAGAACAAATTCCTACACCTTGAACTATAAGGCTAGGTAAGATAAAAATATGAAACTGCAACTTTTCCTTTACTAGAATCCCTTATGAGGGATCTCATTGTGAGCTCAGGCAGGACATTTCATGGCTGGCTGTGTAGACATGAAAACTTTGCTCTTACTAATGGTTCGCGGTTTTCGGGTTGAATTAAGCTGAAAGTAAAACGCGTACCTATATAAAGATAAGAGCTGTTTTACAATTTATTGTCTGATAGAGCTTTATATTTTCCTGTCATATAAGTTGAGTTGGAAAACAATTCAAAAGCTAACTAATTATAGTAATATAATATTATGTGGTAATATTTTATAGTCATTTAAGTTTAAGGATTATGTTATATTTATACCTACACAACTCAATAATTAAATTCACACAAAACAACGATAGGTGTACATAAAACGCCATTTGAATTATTAAGATAGAGAGATTGATATTAACTAATACAAAGCTTTTAAAATGAAATGTAATAAAAATAAGAAAAATAAAATATAAAACACGCGTTATCGTCATGTCGTAGTAGAGGTGATGTCAAAAACAGACGCGATCTAATTGTGCGGATAAAGAAGTCTACACATAGTCGGATGAGCGGCAAAATGTGGCCAAGTGGAATTGCTCCTTTGATGTATCCTGTCTACCTATACTTATACTATCCTTCTTAAATTGTTTCCTCTTATATGAATATTAAAAAATGCTCAAAGCATGTCACATTAAATATTCCCGGGAAATTGTTTAAGCATTAGGAAATTATGAAATATAATATTTTTTTGTTCATAATTTTAATATATTATAGGGGAACGTTATTTTATACGTTTTAACAAACGTTTACGACAAGTAGGTATACTAGGTACGAGTTCAGTCTTGTCTAGCGAACATAATCGGTTTAGGTATCGCCTCGATTTTATGAAATGGTATCAATAATAAGTATTTACAAAATTGCAATGCTACCTAGGTATACAACTGCACATAACATTCCAAACTACTGCTTTATTATATTGTATTGTCTATAAGGTTATAAAACCCCTATAAGGTTATAAATATTAAACCACCCAATTTATTCTTTCCTTAAAATAGCCCGTAATAGCTGAGCCATCTACAAACTTTATACAGCGAAAATTCTTGAACTACGAAACGTATTTTTCCATATCTTTCTTCACTATTTTCTAGAAAGAGCAAAAAATTTAGTACTCGACTTTACAGCACATAACTACGCAGACTGAAGAACTCATGCATTTTTGAGTAGGCCTAAGCTTTTTTACAAGTGGAAATAAGAGTCTTAAATATGCGAGTCAAGAACGTTTCGGAGGCTTCTTAATACCTTGTATGAAGGTACTTTAATTCAAGAACAAGAAAGTACATGATATACTTACATTTTTTGCTATGCCGACGGAAAGCTGTTTTGTGGAACAAGTTTCGGAACGAGGGTAATGAATAAAATATCTTACTTCGTACATACATTTTTAAAAATATCTACTTATTATGAGATATTTCTAGAAATGAATGGAACATGATAGCATTAGAAATATAAGTTTTTATAAAAAATAATATAGTATATATAATAATATACGTATAGGCCTTGTAAATATAACTAGTTACGCTAAGCTACGTAGCTAATTTAGTTAGCCGTGTTATATCAAAGCGCATACAATAATCCCAAACAAAGTGGAGCATCGCACAATTAAGCAGGGAACAATAGCACGCCTGTATCTTAGATATCGGTGTTTTACCGCGCCCCTTGTACGCGATATCCCGTCTAAGCTGCCTTGAGCAGATATCAGCGACCAATGTAATTTGACCCGCCAGGATGGCAATACCACGCCTTGTTTCGTGAACGGGTGTAAACAAACTTACCTCCCAACATCCATCAACGCATTCGATCACTCAATTTAACTCAAAATATGTGGAATATGGTTTTTAATATAGTTTTATATAGCCTAAATGTTATTTCGATAACTTTACACCGTTTTTGTCGTTTGATATAATTAATCTAATATGAATGTGTTTTAAATACAATGACTTTGTTCAAAATTATTCAAATATCATGTTTAAATTTAAATTGACTATATTTAACCCCCTATGTAAAGGTTACTCCTTCGAGGATTGTTATTTACTCGTATTCAATAATACATGTGTCATTCATAAAAGTGCAATTTAGCCAAAATAGATAAATTGTTTCTTTCCGTATCATTAGACAAGAAAGTTCAGTTTATGCTGGACGCTCACCCCGCAGTTCCCTATGATATACACAAACATAACATAGTATATAAACACTAATTGTTTGTAAGGCCTCTGTATAATATTTGTATTCTGTGGATCAAAGACATGTCAGGTGGGTTGAAGGGAAGATTTTTCCCTTTTTGTATTAAGGGATTTGCTTTGTTTTTTATGAATTTTTTGACAGCCTTAATGGAAAAATAAGATTATATTATGCATAAAATTTTGTGCTTCGGATAGATGTAATACATATTAAATATACTGAATCATTTAATGTTATTAAGGGAATAGTTAATAACCCGGAAGGCATTAAGGTTACATCGTTGATAAGAAATAGAAAAGTAATAGATCGCTGAAAGCGGGTCAGTATCCTTCAATGATGCGAAATTCGCGTGCTGAATCTGGTAATTAAGTTTATTGTGTTGTCAATTAATTTTGAAACCTTTATTGCCAAAATCGTTTTTAAATTTTGATTTTTTATTAAATAAAAATTCAAAATTGGTTTTAAATACTTTCCTACCTAACGAGAGGTAAGTAACATACTCATTTCAATTCATTATTTCAACTCTTTAAATTTAAAAAATGCATATTAAATCTTTATTTATCCATTGCCAGAGGAGTAGACATCTAACAGAAAAAGAAACAACATTTTTAATTATAAAGTCCACACATATGTGTAATATAATATTGAGCAGTGATTGCGATATTGCACGCCTCATAAGCGAAGCGTTGAGGTGGGTACTACTGTCACTTCGCGCAAAACATCTGATTTTTCAAACTTAAAATGTCTTTATGTATCATACATTGCACTTGTAAGATAAAACATACACACACATATTAAGAAAAAACACTATTTTTAACGTTCATGATATTTTTGATGTCATTTTTGTTATTTAAACTAGTTAAAAAACAGTTTAAAAAAGTTCTGTCTTGGACGTCCGTGTGTCTGTGTATGTGCGGATCCTTTTTCTTGTTAACACGATAGCGATCGAAATACTTTACTAATCGAGTCTTTTTTTTTCTCTTACGCTTGAGTATGCTCAGGAATAGAACCCTTTCATTTTTCAGGGTCTGATTCGATGTGGTTTAATTGTTATTAAATAAACAAAAATAATAATTAATAAATATTTATTAAAAAAAAATTATGAGGCGTGCACTTTTGGATTTTCCAAATTATTTTTAATTTTGTATCTGTAGTTCAAGTCTAGTTCTACTATCCTACAAATATTATAAATGCGAATGTTTGGGAGAATGAATATGTACCTATGTATGTTTGTTACTCTTTCACGCAAACACTACTGAACCGATTACAATGAAATTTAGCACACATATAGAGGGTAACTTAGATTAATACGTGGCGTAGGTTTTATTCCGGAAATCCCATGGGAAACTATGCAGGTTTTTCTTTAAAAATGTGGACGAAGCCTCGGTCGGAAAGCTAGTAGTCTATATTTATAAAATTTAAAACAGAAAGCTCCTCTCGCAATCAATGAAAATCGCTTTATCCGTCTAATTTCCATCAGCCGTCACAATAAGAACATTTCGCATGCAAATTGAATCCGTAAGTTTGCAGCAATGCAAGTTGAAATGAGTAATGCACGTTTAAATGCATATTTGCACAAATACTGTTGCATAACTTAAACGTCCTTATGAATCAGCGTTTACAATGCGCTGGCTATGATCCCTTTAAATTTAAGATCTGCATTTGAAATTTATAAAGCAAACATTGCATGTTTAAATCATACGATAACAGCGTATACGATCTCTACGTATGTAATCCTCACCCTGCCACGTTTTAGTGTACCTAATACATTATTATGGTTGCGTGGAGAAGTAGAAAAAAGTTTGTAAATTTACTTCGTTTTTTGAAGTGAAAACTTCTTTAGCGGCGTTGAGCACTTTTTCTGTAATGGGTATAAAATCTTAAACTCGCGTCAGGACACGTGACCTGATCGAAAAAGCGTAAGAAGGATACCATTCCAAAATATCAAACATGCTCAACGTTAATAATCAAGTTTTCACTTCTGCCGGCACTCCCAGAGTGCAACCCGTCTTTTTTTTCTATTTTTTTCATATATAACTTTTAGAGAGCCAACAACATTTGAGCAAGAAGTCTATATTTGATTAATGAATTGTTGAGACTTTGCTTGAAACTTTTAAATACATGCGACTGCCAAAAACATTATTTATTTGAGAGTATAATACATATTTATAAATAACTTACTGTATACATACCTATACTGGCTAACGCATTGAGCGGAATGTAAAAATTCAGAGTTTTCCTACATAGAAAAGATTAATTATATAGCAACGCTTTTACCTACGCTGTGATTTTCTCTTATTACAAAGATTTCTAAAACATTCACGTTCGAACAGTCCACCTCAAAATATATCGAAGGAAAACCATAGAAAATCTCCATGTAAATTGGAAGCAAAGTAGGCTTGAATCCTCGATTAGCGTGTAATACGAGCGAATATCCTTTAAGCTTACCGCAAATAGAATTGGCTCGGCATGAAACTATTAGGCCTAGTCTTCACCATGTTCCGTTATCGAAAAACGGTTTAAGAGAAACCGTTTCGACGGCTTTAACACAAACGCATTCATGCCTAAATCTGTTGCAAATCGTCTAAAATGCTTTCGTTTTAGTTACATAGTATTTCAGCAACAAATAAAATGCACTCGCATCAGTTGCCGGCGCGTTTTTCCTCTGCTAATGTTTAAAAAGGGATTCGGCTGGGAAAATTCAACACGTACTTTGATAATTTGAATTTTAAATCAGCACTTTTGTATTTGCGAAACTTCGCTTACTAATACGCGTTCTTTTCTAATCAAAACGACTGTATTATAGAAATAAAACAAACATTTAAATGTATGTTTATTAATTTGCAATCCAGTGTACCTAACCCTTTAACTGCGTAATGTCTTCACGCCAGTTAGCTTTAATGTTTTACGATATTACCTATAAAATTGCCTCCATTTAGTCTGGATAACCCCACCTATTATTGCGATGCTAATCACTTTATTGATATCATCAGTGAAATCGAGCGATACAATGCGTTAATTACTGAACGACGTGAAGTGTAAAATATATATATACGATTTAGATTTCAATTTGTGTTTAATGCTTTGTTATAGTTATAGGAATTCAATAAAATATCAGTTGCAGCTCATGGCACCCTAGTATCTGTTTTAGGAACGTCTTGGTATAAAAATAATAGAAATTATTGTCCGTTTTTCTTTCTTTTTCTTTGTTGCTTAACAAAGAAAAAATAAATAAATCGTTAAGTCCAATGCCTTTAATATCTGCCAACAGATTTTTTTTAACTACTGATTCGTTTTACAATCGAACAATCGCCAATTCACTAATAACTCAAAACTTTAATAACCTCATATCCGATTTAAAATTCATTGTTTGCTTAATATTCCACCTAATATAGGTATGCATTACTTCGAATATTCCATTGAACAGTCATCTGCACGGAATGCAGATCCCAATAAAATATCAAGCACATCCTAGGCTGAGCCAATTTCCATTCTGGAGCTCAGTGAAGCAAATACAGCCTGCCAATTAGTCTCACACACCAAAATCGTATTTGATTCGAGTACGAAATACTATTCAGGATTTTACAGCCCTTAGTGAGATTATAATATTTTAAATAGGGAGTGAACGCGGTTTATTGGACATGTGAAGCTGACAGCAGTGGTAAATTATGTCCTTAAATTCTGAATATCTATATTTTTAACTAGATATTATGTTCAATTATTTAAACTTAAGGTATAGTGATTTAATTTATGTTCACACGATTATTTTTAAGAGAAATTTAATTCTTTCTAAGAATTCGCAATATTTTATTAAACGTTAGAAATGTATATTTTAATAAACAAAACCCACTTAACGTTGCTGGAAGTAAAGTAGTATACTAACGTTGCAGAGGATTAAAATAAGCATGCGGAACATGAAATGTTATGAAACGAAGTTTATATTACTGTAATAAAGTTCCGCAAGCGAATGTCCAAAACACGCGTGATTCAAAACAAGGGAATCCGCAAACAAAAGCGCAGCCACAAAAGGTGAACGCATCGTTAGTTGCACAAGATTTATCAGAGACTCAGTGCCATAAGTTATAGCTCATCCCCCTGTCCCAAACATGTGTGATCCGACTCGCTAAAATGCTGCTCGCTGTTTGATAAATTCAGCAAGAAGGCCATTAGTATTGCACTAATCCCACTCCTGTAGCAAAGTGTTAAACTTTTTACATTATATTTAATTAAAAATTGCGCTTGAAAGCTATAAAAGCCTCGAATAGTAATTTTATATAAAAGCAATCTTTTACGAATTGAATGAAAAACACGTTTTTGCTGGCGCTATGACGCTTTGCTTACTCCATTCACGTTTTAATTGACTCGAAAATAAAGTGATAAAAGGATTTTTAATTAAGCCGGACCCTACCTTGAAGCTTATTGTGTTCATTTCGCTCATCGAAGCTTAACACGAACTAGGTGTGAAATTTTTAAAATATAAAGTATCGCACTTGGCAGACAATGCAACAGACAGTGAAATGGCGCCATTTCGCAGAGGCGCGCCGTCAACGGCACGTGCCCTGCAGTCTTTATTAGCGCGGTTTCAACAAATAACCGGCTTTGCCGTCCACGCCCGACTGGCTCTTACTATGACAACTCACTTCACCTGATTAAATAAACCTCATTCACGATTAGCTTTCCCCATGTGACATGTCATCCACGCGATAATGTATTAAAAATAACATTCTTATTTGTGTTCTATGGCGTCCATCGCTCTGTTTTAATCTACGTTTTTACGTTTTGCTTTGAAAATAAAACTCATACACTATAATGAATGTACAATAAGTAGGTATATACTTATGTAGACCGCCTCAGTGTGCGCTTTTATGAATCACGAGATCTTTTTGATCATTTGCAATCGTGTTATTTGAATCAAATAGTAAGGGACTACGACGTGTGTCAGATTGTGATTCTGGATTATGGTTAGATGAGCAATTTGCACGGATAATAATAAAAGTTAGATCATTTTCACTGTGATTATATCTAAACCCTGATTTCAGTGAATATTTAAATAAGTCAATTCAAATTTACGTTATCTGTGAAATAAATTATCTACTTTTTTCTGTGAGGAGTAGTGAAGCAGTGCATTCAGATTTCGATAGATGAAAGAAACAATATTTTAAATGTTATTAGCACGATTTACCAGACCTCATAACATCTGCTCTAACTGATGATGATCTATGCTGCTAAAAACTAAAATAACCAGGAAAGATTCGGAAAAAATTGTACATTTAAAAATTACAGTTCATAAATAATAAATTTTGTTGCAAATTCTATGCTATTACGCACTCATCCAAATGTAGCTGATAAAGTAGCTGTGCAAAAATGCATTAAATATTTAAATTTACCATAGATAATAATTATCAAATGTCATTTTAGTACTGCCACTATCTAAGTAACCCTTAAATTTAATTGAACTGAGAACAAATTTGTTTTAACGCTCAACAACCGTGCAATAAAACCGTCTAAGCTACAGCCAACCGAAATTATTTAACAATTATTTTGTTTAGTAAAACATTCTGTTTCTAAATGTATTAAACTTCTGCACTAATTGAAGTTAGAGAACTGACGACGTCGTTAGGCAAAGTCGGTACGGTATCTTTTACCAAACGAGTGTTTTGTTGTAAATTCTAAGACAAATTTGATTATTGTATCTTATCGTAGTTTGTAGTTAAATGAAGATCGCAATAATCAGTTCAGTCGAATAAGAAAAAAATCGGCTTGGTTTGTTGAATTTAATAGCACTTTTAGTTTATACTATAATACGTTGTATTAAAAAAATAATTGCTATATCCATTTGATATACATATATATATTTTGCTATTTAAAATAACCTTCCGTGGTAAACAAGAGAAGAACTACAGAGGCTACTACTACGGTGCTACGCCGTAGTACATTGTTTTTCGTAGAACGCGTAATTCTCACAATCGAACCTTTCTATTGTTTAAAAAATCAAACGTTGTTTAGATATCAGTAGTTAGGAAGTATATCTAAATAAAAATGTTGGAATCAATGTAATAGTACCTACCTACAGGAAACTGCAGGTATCCAAATATAATTTTAAGATACAACAATAACACCAAGATATTTAATCGAATATAAACTTTCAAATTCCTATTCATCGTTATTACTATCGGATTATCTTTATTCAATGTATTAACTACAAATTATGTAAATATACTATCAAACTTGTATGTGCTTAATAAATATTGAGATTCTAGCCATCCTAACTTTAGCCACAAGCCAAACTAATATTTGTCTTCGATAAAACTAATAGTATAGTAAACAAGCTAACTTGTCTAGAAAGAACTCAACTTAATCACGAACGAAGCATAACAGATAAGAACTAAAATAACTTAATATACTTGTCCAATCCGTCCAATATACCAACCGTTTAGTAACTATGGTACACAAAATTTACCCTTATTCTCATTTGCCATAAAGAGCATAATGTAAGCGACTCAGTTTTTCTTATTTTACGACAACACACGTCTTCTAGTTAGAAGTTATGTACAAACATATTAATCAGGACGAAAGGACCCAGAATGGAGAAAATTTAGGATATCTTTTGGCACAACTTACTATATTTATAACGTCATAATGTCAGTTTAAATGTTCCATAATTCAAAGCAAATAATATAGTGACCAGTAAAAACTTACATTTTATAAAACTTTGCTTATTGCATGATCATAATAACTCTCTCTATGTGTAATGAACTATTAACGACAGCTTCCTATTTTTTCGGTAAGAACTTTATTTATCTCATAAACAAGAACAATACAATATGATCTTTTACACATATTATTAAAAATAACAATTTACATCGATTTTTTAAAATCGCAACCAATTCCCACTTCAATTGTAGTGAGTATCGAAATATACGCATGTGTCATGATCTGGTCTAGAGATACACATTAATATCCAAAGAGCCAGACTTAGTGCCTAGATTACTGAAATGGCACTATAAATCTCACCACTTCTATTCCGATTGATTAGCTAGATATTGATAATTTAGAGCTCTGTGACACTTTAACCGCTTAGTGTTATTTCTTAGCACATTTTTAAAAGTAAAATAATTAAAAAACAGCGACACAATATAGAGCCATAATTTAAAATGTGCCTCTGCTATAATTTAAATTTAAATTTAATATGACATGTATTAAAAATTAAAAATACGGAATGGATTATCGAACAGATTTTTATACCACCACAGCAATAGTTCAATCGCTGGAACAAAACCAAGTCAAAACTCAAATGCAAATTGCAAGTCCTGTCGTCGCAACGTTGTTGGCAGCCAACCAGGTTTGGGTTGGGTTATCCTCACCGTTTATTGGTAAAGCCACAGTACACTTTAACGTGTACATGTTAACATGTGGTTACACTCCGAAATGTTAAAATAACACTCAGTACTAACATATAGATGTAATATCTTTGGTAAGATTGCAAAATATTTTTCAAGTGCTTTTTTAAATTGACTGTTTACCTAATACTTTTAACTGTATCGTCTTCGTCATCTGTATGTTATATAGACCATCACGATTGATGCGCGATCGAAATTATTGATTTTTAACAACAAAAGCTTTTTAAAAGAAATGTCAGCTTAAAATATCTCCTTTGTTTCTTCGGTGTAATGTTCTTATTCTGCAATAAAAGTAAGTTTAATATACAGGTATCTAAAAATAAGTAGAGCAAATAATGAAATTTCAATACAAATGTTTGTTAAACCGCAGCTTTATTTAGTTCAATATACACCAGTCCTTGCAAAGATATCGTGGTAACAAACAGCCGTAGGCTCGAATGAGCGCAGATTAGTGTGAGACGGGATTATGTGTCGGAAGGATACCATGAGCTTTGCAATCGAACTGCGATGTAGTGGAACTGTATGGGCTTTATTATGGGATTTGGTTATGCTTGTGTTATCGAGATTTTGATCAATTGATGATTGTCGCTATAGATAATAACATTACGTAACATTTTTATTAATGAAGAGATTGGATTTAAATATGAAATCTAAATACCTATTGAATGTTAAGTAGAAGTTCATTTTTCATTTATTATTTCCGATAAAGAAGTTTACTGTTGTCAAGTATATTTTTTAAACTTTCAACTATTTGATAACATAAAGAGAGAATTTCAGTAATTACATATATTCATTAGCAAAATAAAAAAGAATTAGAATTTTATAAACGTTGAACGGCTAATGCATTTGGAAAACAGAAGATATGAATAAAGGTACAATTAATGGTATTGCGTGCAGGTAGACGCATAAAGTACAATAAAAGAGGATTTTCCTTAATACACCCTCATACAGTGTGGTCGTCTTACTTCGGTTGAATAACCAGGGAAGTGCAAGGGACGATTGCTATATATCTAATTAATTATAAACAATTTATAACGAATTGTGAGATGACAGTCTGAATCGATATTTTTGTTTAACTGGTCAATTCGGATGGTAGCAAATTTTCAGTCATATCTTCAAATCGGAAATAAAGATTTTTAACAATATTGTTTTAATTCTTCTAGGTATCCAATTAGATATCGATATCTGGCTCTAATTACACACACAAGAATAGAGATATTAATCGAATATTGGCTCTACAAACACATTACTATTAATAGCTGTGTTTTACCTGAAAATAAAACACATATTAAATACTTACCTATATTTGAAGCTTACTTCATTGAGAAGGCACCTAGCTTTTTCCGCCTATTTTTCCCTCTCTTTCCGTTGTATATATGCTATCTCTCTCGCACACCTCTCCACCAGGTGGCGGGGCGCACGATAATGTCGGGCGCTGGATGTTTTTCATTGAGTCGAAATCCACAACAGGTGGACGTTAAGTGTAAGCTTCAAATATAGGTAAGTATTTAATATGTGTTTTATTTTCAGGTAAAACACAGCTATTAAACACTTGACCGTAATTTGAAGCTTACTTCATTGAGACCTGCTTGTTACCCACCTGGTGTACAATATATGGACGCCAATGTGAATTTGAATACATAAGTAATTACTTATTTCTTTATTTGAAAGAGTAAGGTGTGCAGATAGTATACCTACCAATAAATCACACAAATTTTTATATTATATAATATATTAACAATCCCAGATGAAAAGTTAATCAAATAAGAACCAAAAAGTTAATCATAATGATTAAAAGTATTAGAACTTATGAGATTGGTTCAAGCGTACCTTAGTTAACCTTTTGGGCTTGAAAAGTTAAAGTTACTACAATTTTCACTATCTTTAGCGTAAATCTGCGAAAGCGCCAGTAACGACTTTCAATTACGCATTTAGATGTTACTTACAAAATGAAGCAACAGCTGATCCCGACGAGGCAAAAATACCTCAAACTCAAACCTTTATTTATTCAATTAGAACTCTGTAGAAGCACAATTGAATCATCTTAACATAAAATTACCACCTGTCTCAACTCACACAGTTTTAACCCAACCTGCTACAAGCGGACAAGAAGAGAACTTGGTCCTTACTTTTGGGGTCAGAAATAAATTTAAAAGGTCACCCCTTGAATAAGGCAATAAAATATCAAAACAGGTAAACGGTTTTAATTATAATACAGATTTTTAACATCCAACCAAACCGTGCGGTATCTATTAATGTTTAGAGCCAACGCCACCAATCATAATCTAAACATGGCTAGTACTTTCAGTACAATGCATGAATTATTTGTTTAAAACTGATAGGTCATAAACTCTGTACTGGAAACAAATATTATATACTGAACTTAAGAGACTAAAATGATAAGGAGCTTATCTGTGTCCCAAAACTGCAATTACTACAGCCAAGTACGTTACTTTTAATCAATTCGGTTTTAAGATATAATTATGATTTACATCAGAACTTATATACCGAAAGCCTCGGGACTACATAACGTGACTTATCTTCTTATACTTATATAAAAATGAATCGCAAAATGTGTTGGTAAGCGCATAACTCGAGAACGGCTGAACCGATTTCGATAATTCTTTTTATATTCCTTGAAGTACGAGGATGGTTTTTATGTAGAGAAAACGTAAGTACCACGAGCGAAGCCGGGGCGGACCGCTAGTTTATAATAATAGTGTTTGTGCACAACACTAGGCAGTCAACAGCTATATGAACGTCAGATAGGAAAAGAGCCAAATTTATCCAGTCAGTAACAAAGGATTTTAACTATAGTTACTTTATTCTAATTCAACCAACTACTACTAGCTACTCCGTATGTCTTTTGGATAGACGGAGGCAAATAGGATTTTTATTCCAACTATATCATTTGATATTTTGAAAATGTACTCCACATTTTCATACCGTCAGAGTCATTTTGCAGATTATAGTGGTGCAGCACTGAACACTGTCTATTAGGTGGCTGATGCTGCTGACCGGGCCTTCAGTTCCGCTTTCCAGAATACCTTCACCCTTCTAGGCGTTACTACTACTGAAATAGCGGTACTCTATCGTGTCGTTCAGGTCTCTAACTGACTAGGATTTCTCATATTATCGTAACAACCCTTGCTCGTTCTAACGAGGATAAATTATCGCCAAGGAATTCTGCTGCAGGATAATGGCAAGAGAGATTATAAGCTTAACTATGCATTATTATGTTAAGGAATATGGTGGGTTTTGAATACTATCGTCGTCTGAAAGTATCTCCTTTCGATTAACTGCATTAAGGATGCAGATCTGATCCCATCTTTGTTCCGTAGGAATGCTACGACAGTCTAAACGTTACACTGAACAAAGAAAATTGCCCTGAATATAGTCGGTTGTTCCAACATCCGTAATATGGCTAGCCTAAGGTTAGTAATCCCTTGATTGTAACTGCTACCAATGGAGGCATTGCTCTTGTGTTGTCCACAGTTGTGCGAGTGCAAAAATGAAGAACTGAGCTCGTGGGGTGCTATGTCGAACGAATCTGTGTTAAGATTATGACAGTATAGGACAGTTAGCTGTGGATGCGAAGACAGGACATTACTTTATTCATCCGTAAACACGCGAGGCAGCCACGGACAGCGATATAGCAAGAACTAAACTAGCAAAGTTTAGTTCGCTTACCAGACTTTGTCATGTTTTAAATGCAGTATATCCTCTGAATAGCATTGCATTTATGACTATTGATAAACTTAATTCACCCGTAAACACGAGAAGCAGGCACGGATAGCGATGTAGCAAGAACTAAACCAGCAAAGTTTAGTTCGCTTACCAGACTTATATTTTAAAAGCCGTATAGCCTGTACTTGTACTTGTCATTTATTGCCCCCCCCCCCCTCAAAGCAAAGAAATGAGAAGTCATTTGGCAGAGCTTTCTCGTTAAGGGTAGGGGTTCCAAGTAATATCTAATAATAAGAGGCTTTTGTTTGGAAAGATTGACTTTCCGTTATTTATCCTCTATCCTATGTAACTCAACAGTCAGTATTCTCAGCATTCGTTGAGTACTTAAACGTTTTACGTTAATAGTTGTATATAACTTTATTATACAATATAATAATCCTGGTGGGATGGCAAAAAACTTGTCTAACAAACGATTATCCTAATCCCTCAGCGATTTATTGTTTGAGCCCCGAAGAAAAATCTCATGGGTGCAATAATGAGGTCAAATGGGTTGAAAAACGAGTCAAATAAATTGCCTACAAGACCGGGCAACTAAAAAAGGCCTATGAGAGGTCAACTATACGTAATCATCGTCATTTGTTACATTCAATCGCTTTGCGATTAAAAAATCTCTTCCGATGTTTGTATATGAAAATTGGTCGGCTAGTGCCATTTAATTACGATACCAAACATACCGTTGACACAAGGCTTGGTGACAATCCTCGAAACCACCGCCACAAATCATCTGCGAGATGATATTTGATCCGACTCGCCTTCCTTTGTTGTGATTAGGCTTTGCATTGGTAAATACAATTTGTTCAATTCCAATTTCCATAATTGGTAAACCAATGGTGGTTTCCTGATTCCTGAAGCGTAAACTTTTAGGATACGAAGTATCAATTTCATGCGCCCATTATTTGACGTATCTAACCTTTATTGTATTTATTAGGTCATTTACTATACTGCCCACTGTGAAGTAGATTTCAAAACCTTTTTCTACCTACCTTAGAAGAGTGAAGATCCGATACGGTCATATCCAAAACTTCTTTCGTGGGTCCTCGTTGACAAAGCAAATATCTATGATCATTTTAATGATCAATCCTTTGTATATTTGCACCAATCGCCATTAAAGCCCCGCGAGGGCTGATATATATTTGCACCATTTCCCCGTGGGGACGGTTGTTATCAAAGCCCCTCGAAGGCTGATATATATTTGCACCATGTCTCCGTGAGGTACTGTTGTAATCAAAGCCCCGCGAGGGCTGATATATATTTGCACCATTTCTCCATGAGGGACGGTTGTAATCAAAGCCCCGCGAGGGCTGATATATATTCGCACCATCTTTTCCGTGAGGGACGATTGTAATCAAAGCCCCGCGAGGGCCGATATATATTTGCACCATTTCCCTGCGAGCGACAGCTGCGCGAGGGATGTTTGTAACTAGAAATAAGTAGGGCCTGCCAAAAAATGCTTAAGAGACACCCTGCGAGGGTGAATTTGACCTGGCTAACCCCTGCGAGGAGTAGTGGCCACATTTATGTATTCTGCTTCGAGCAAGAATACACCTTAGTGCTAATATAAAAATAGCAGTAAATAATCATTTAAATAATATAGCAATTAACAAGGTCCTTTAACTTATTTTCCAATGTTAGCGACATTTAATAATTTCATAATTCAAATCAATTCACTAAATTTTAAAATGAACTTCGATTCATATTTATTTTTGTTCATGCAATCGATGTAACATTTAGTTGCTTTATATCCGTTAACATTCCTTACGAACGCAACCATACCGTCGTAGGACGTTATATTTAATTGCACAAAATAATCTCCACTCACCCGCAATTTTTTACTTTTTGTCAAGGTGTACAAGTTTATAATATTATTCTAAAACGTTAGAAGTGAATTGTAAATCCTTTGAAATAAGTGTATCTAAATCTAATTTATATTAAGATATCTCGATAATTATTATACGATAACCCTTTCAACACAAATTCAGTAAACCAAAGAATTTAATTGTAAAATTTTTGGTACTTACTCGTTTTAACAAAAAAGTTGCATCATTTGAACATAGGAAACGTAATTTTCAATCAAATTAGCCGTGTCTAATATGTCTATTTTCACATAAAAACGGATCAGAATAATACTCATAAAAGGACACGTATAGACTACGGATAGTTTTGAATGTGTGGAACATTCATGGTACGTATCTACTATACATGAGCGAATTCCATCATTATTCAGTTGAGCGGTAACTTCCGTACGATTTATAAAATAATATCATAACGTGTTCTGACATGTCGTGACTTCTTGGAGCTGACTCATCTCGTTCGATAATTTTTAGTAATAAACTATGATAGGAATTCCGAACCGTTCCTAGCGATAACGACAATGTAATAAAGTCGTAGCAATGGATTGTATGCCTGAGCTTTGAGTTGGCTCATATCCATACTAAGTATTAATTGTAATTTTTCCACGAAAAATTCACTTGTACCCTTGCAATAAAAACACATTATTAAAAATGAAATAAAATATTAAAAATATCTATATACAAGAGAGGGTATTTGATATATCTAGTAATATCAAATAATCACAAAAGTAATATTAACGATTCGAGTAAAGCCGAACGGTAACACCGTTAAAATAGCTTTACTCACAGTATTAAAAATTCAAATATTAATTAGTACATATTGCATAATGAAATATTTCAAAAGAAAAGTTACCATTTCAAGTAAAATGTAACGGTTGTATCGTTAATTTTAAATATCTTTATTCATGCTATTAAGTATTTAAGCATATTGAAAAATAAACTATTGCTGAAGGATTCATTAAAAACCTCAGCATTTTAAATAAAGTCCAACGATTATAACGTTGACTTTAAAGATTTTTACTCATTTTTAAGTAAAATATTATTAGAATAGATGTAAAAATAACTCACTGTACCGATCCGACGGGATACACTTTTTAACACTTTTTGCACTTGCTTTAAGCAATACTTAATACTTAATAGCACCAAGGTTGTAGTCTTGTAGACAACCTTCTCGCGGCGGAAGCTAGACGCCAATGAAAAACATCCAGCGCCCGACATTATCGTGCGCCCCGCCACCTGGTGGAGAGGTGTGCGAGAGAGATAGCATATATACAACGGAAAGAGAGGGAAAAATAGGCGGAAAAAGCTAGGTGCCTTCTCAATGAAGTAAGCTTCAAATTACGGTCAAGTGTTTAATTCAGTATTATTTCCGCATACGATACAAATGATAGACTCGCCTAATTACCGCTAATGAGCATCTGATCTCACAGTTATATGTATAGATAGCATGTATAGGAAACACCCCCGGGACATTGGATGGTACGCCGCATAACGGAGGTAATTAAGGCCAATTAGAGCTGGCAACACTGCGAATAACGTCAAATAATATGTCATTTATGCGAACGAAATAAAAATGTGAATGGTAAAATTTCTTTTTCTATAACCAAAAATATAAACATCATTAGGTATAGATTTATTTTAGTAGAATCCACAATGTACATTCATACCTACCTATAATGTTTGTTGATGTAGCTATTACATAAGTTTTTATGTTTTACTTATGAAACTTTGCGATTTGTGCTGAACAATGAATTATGTAACATCTTTAAATCTTCCACACTTCTTGCAAAATCATTTCATTTCATTTCAAACGTAGGTAATTACTAAAGTATCTATTTATATTTCGTGCTGTAATATTTTACCAGACTACTCCAATAACTGTAGGTACCTTAATAAATCAGTGATAGAAAACGTAAGCTTGCCAATAAGTACCTAATAATAATTTTCAAAATTGCAATGTCTAAAATAACGATTATTAGTACTTATAAGTTGGATCGGTAAAATTTGCTTAATAATAGATAGTTTTCTTAAATTTATTTACCAACCTATCGGACAGCAAGAAAGTAATTTCCCGTGCGTTTAGAGCTCGATTCGTAAGATTTGTATTCAGAAGCACATAGCAAGTCAGTTCGGAAATGGGTCCCTAGACGACTAATGCGACAGTATTACGGACCTTTTCAAGGATTAGCAAGACTAATCCAGTCCAGTAATTCAATTAAAATTTTGCATAATAACGTCCTGTTTATTTAATATCATAAAACATAGCATCTGGATTATTTTGTTTGAGAACGTTAAGCTCAGCTAAAAGGATGTAAGATGCATGTTAAATAAAATTTAGTTTTTTCTCAGGAGTCTAATAAAAAAATGTGTGCGTGTACACACGTAAGAAGTGAAACTTCTTTATGACCCTATTTTTCAAAAAATAATTTAGGTACTTGTACTTTACAGAAATACGTCAATCACGTGTGGTAGGGATAAAAACAAGATGGCGCGTAACGGAAAAATGTCACGCGTAACGAAAAAATGTTACACTAAATTTTTTTCCAACCCCGTTAAAGAAGTTTCACTTCAAAAAAGGATACAGGCTGATCTTGTTCATAGGTAAATATATCAGTGAAAAAGATGTTATACGCATCAGATTCGTTAGTACCACACAAGGGGACGCGGAAATTCACTTTTTAAAATCGCCCCGAGTGACGTAGGCTTCCTCTTTTTGTTTTTATTCCAGATCAACTAACAATTACGGCAGATTGCAGCAGGGGTGATCGTCTGATCTAAAAATACGCCTTATTCTACTATTTTAAATCTATACTAATATTATAAAGCTGAAGAGTTTGTTTGTTTGTTTGAACGCGCTAATCTCGGGAACTACTGGTCCGATTTGAAAAATTCTTTCGGTGTTAGATAGCTCATTTATCGAGGAAGGCTATCACGCTACGACCAACAGGAGAGGAGCCACGGGGGTGAAACCGCGCGGAGCGGCTAGTACTTATATAAAATGAAAGTGAACCAATAAGGTAAAGAACACAGCTACGTACGTATATTTCAATACAATTGATTGAGAACTGTAACAAGTTGCCGACTCTACTGAATAATACATTGACCAAGATCGAAAGAACTGGCAATAAAGAATTGGAAGCACTTTTATAGTCTGTAACGCATTAAAACCCTATCCTTAGACCCTTCATTAACATTTAAAGTGCGGCAAACGTTGGAACGCGATAAGAGATTATGCAAATTCAAATCAAATTGTTAGTGGCCAAGGATTTTCACAACTAATCCTTAGAGTGGGTTCCAAATGCATATCTTTAAGCTTCTTTTCAACCCTCATGAATTATATTTACATTTGTAATGATATGAAGTTTAAGTAAGAGAAATAGGGCTCATGTCTTGTTGTCCATAATGTAAATTCAAATTCAAATTTCATTTATTTACAAGAATGTAGTTACAAAAAAGGTGTTATTACAATGTTAACGCGCTAATACATTCTACCCACTTTCTGGGTGTGCAAATATTTAAATGGAAATAAGTTAAATTACACTACACCAACACTACACAAATTCTTCGCGTCACTAATCACTATTGTTAAACGTCACTAATTCTTCCTTGTCACAGATTCCGCAATGTAATAAGTTCTTGAATCTCATAAAATTGTTTCTCCATTAACCATTTCGTCAGTTTCTTCTTAAATATATTTACTGGGAGATCCTTAAAGTTATCTGGTATTTTATTATATATTGTAATAGTCATAAATATCACACTATTTTTTGCTTGATTTATTCTACATGTTGGAAAGTGCAGTTTATTTTGATACCTCGTTAACATATGCGAATTTACTTCTCCTTTCTTTTTAAAATATTCTGGGTGGTATTTAACAAATAAACATACTTCTCTTATATATTATATGCAGGTCAGTGTAAGGATACGTAATTTACCGAACATTGGTTTGCAACTGTCCCTTTGATGTAATCCGCACAGGGCTCGGATACATTTCTTTTGTGCCACAAATACTTTCCGCACCTCGCAAGACTGTCCCCAAAGAATTATTCCGTAAGATAGTATCGACGATATATATGCATGGTAGGCATTTATTGCAGCATTCATAGATACAGTATCTCTTAGGCGACGTAATACGTAAACGAAACGATTTATCCTATCACAAATATATTCAATATGACTGTCCCATTTTAGACCTTCGTCTACCAGAACACCTAAGAATTTATGGTGTTTTACCTGTTCGATTACTTGATCATTACATTTTATATCTAGATTAATTTTGGTGCAATTCTTTGTATAATATTGAATTATTTTTGTTTTTACTAAGTTTATTTTCAGATTATTATTTTGTAACCATTTTACTATATTATGTAATGCTGTATTTATATCTCTCTCATATGTATTTTTATCCGTGCATTTAACAATAAGGGTAGTGTCGTCTGCGAATAAAACTGTTTTGTGTTTCACTGATCTCGGTAAATCGTTAATATATAAGAGGAATAAAAATGGGCCGAGCACACTTCCTTGTGGTACACCTGATTTATTAACTTTTTTCTCTGACCTATATGAATTTCGTGTTTGATTTATCATTTTATGAATCTCCACATACTGATATCTATCATTTAAGTAACCTGCTACCCATTCTTTAGCAATTCCTCTTATCCCATATTTCTCCAACTTAAACAAGAGTAATTGATGGTCCACAAAATCAAATGCTTTGCTCATATCTAAGAATATGGTGGCTGCTGGTTTTTTTTCAATAAAGGCTTGAATAATTTCTTTCATCATGTCGAAGCATGCTAAAGAAGTAGAACTATTTTTTCTAAATCCAAACTGTTCCCGACATAATATCTTGTTTTTATCAACATAATTTTGAAATCTTTCTAAAATTACCTTTTCAAATATCTTAGATAAAACTGGAATTAGTGCTATCGGTCTGTAGTTTTTAATATCTTTTGGATCATCTTTTTTATATAACGGTTGTATAACTGATGTTTTTAGAACATTAGGAAAAGTTCCTTGCTCCATAGATAAATTGACAAGAAAGGATAACGGTTTGCAAATATGTACACTGGAAGCCTTTAATATTTTTTACCCGACTACGGCAAAGCAAAAGGAGGGTTATGATTTTGACAGGCTATGTATGTATGTATGTATGTATATATGTATGTATGTATGTATGTATGTATGTATGTATGTATGTATGTATGTTCATCTGTTCCCTCGTAGCTTCTAAACTACTTATCAGAATTCGACAAATGACATATCATTAGAAGCGTCTTAATTGTCCGCTGGTTATAGGCTATATGGGGTTTCACTAAATCTAATGTGGCGCCCTCTAGCGGACAAAACATACAGAGTAAAAAAATAAAGTTAAGATAAATATGCCGTGTTTGGTATCATTTGAAAGCTTTTTACTTGCACATTTTGAATATATATATATTACTAGCATTTGCTTGTGACTTTACCTGTATTCATGGGCTGATTGCATATAATTCACATCTTTTCGTTCATAGCTTCTTTATTAGTTCATCAATTTAACTTTTGTTTTATACTTTTTCAGCGTCGTTTTTTGTCGTAGTTGGGTTTTAGTTGTTTTACTTTTATCTTGTGTACTTATACCGTCTGTTCCTACGGAATTCGTGTTATTTAGGGATTTTATTACTTTTAGAATTTCGTCACTGCTTGTTGGTGTCAAGAATATAGTATTACATTTTTCCGTAGTCAATGTCGTTTTTATTTGAGTTGCATCATATTTAAAATTCGTTTGATTTGTTATGTTAATAAAAAAGTTATTAAATTGTTCACATATATCATTCATTGAGTTGTATACATTATTATTGACTACAATCTCTTCTATTTCTTTTTCGTCATTAATATTATTAGATAGATATCATGTGTCATAAAGCCTTATTTTTATTTTTTGATAATTTAATAATTTTTTCACATTGAATTTGCTTTGACTTAAGAATGCACCTTTTTAGAATATTTTTGTATTTTATATAATAACCCCAACTATTTATAAATGTTTTCCTGTAATATATACTTTTTAAATATAGTAGTCGCTTTCGTATACAACATTTCTTCAATCCTTTGGTTATCCAATTAATGTAAGGTTTTCCTGTGTTTCTCTTAATCCTAATAAATGGGAAACAGAGATTGTAAAACAGTTGGAATAATTCATAAAAAGTATTAAAGCATTCATTTAAGTTATTGAATTCATGTATTTCAGAGAAACTCAATGATGCCATGCACTCACAAAATTTACGTATATTCTGCTTACTGTAATCTCTTTTTGTTTCAAACCAGGACACATTTAATTTGGGCTTAGTCATATTTACTTTTAATATCTGTGCAGTTTCGTGGTCTGATAAACCAAGATGAAGTACTTCTGCGGTTACGCCTCTTTTTATATTTGTCGCTATTTGATCTATGCATGAATTTTTCCTGGTAGGTGTTTTTATTAAACATTCAATATTATAGTTCTGAAGTAAAGTATTGAGTTCATCTGAAAACTTAGTTTTTTTAATAATATCAATATTCCAATCACCGCATATTATTATTTTTTTATTTTTAGTTGCAATTTTTTGCAGTGTAAGTTGAAGTTTTTCAATAAAAATATCTATACTTTGACTTGGAATTCTATAAACACAAATTATCACTGTATTTAAATGTTTTAACTCTATACCACAACACTCAAAGAATAAATTACAACCGAGATCCTTTATAAAGTCTAGATTAGTACATGAAATGTCCTCTTTGACCAGAATGCATGTTCCACCTCTTTTTTGTTTGCGAGAAAACGATGATATCAACTTATATCCTGGTAATTTGAGTAGCTGTTCATTTCCTTTTCTAATAAATGTTTCTCATAAGCATATAATGTCAATAATGTGGGACTTACTTAATTGAGATATTGCCAAGTACAGTGCCACAAACTTATCTGACCCGGTGGCAAAAACTGGAACTACGTGCCGCCATTTTGAAATGTCACATTTTCACAGACTTTTCACGGAATATTTTGTTTATATAAAAGAAAGCGACATCAGTGACACTGTCACCGGGTCAGATAAGTTTGTGGCACTATACAGCTCTTCTGACTTATTTATGGCTCCGGCTATGTTTTGATGTAATATTGTCAAATAACTGGATTTAGGGACGAAAAAAAATTGGATTCGATGAAAAGTTTTTATTGTTCGGTAATATATTACTATTTGATGTATCCTCACTGTTCAGTTTTAAAGTGTTTTCATTTATTGTATTTTTAAAATAATATGGAATTGTACCTTTTTTTACTTGATTTGATTTAAGTATTTCCATTGTTTTTAAACAAACTGCATTTTTTTGACGAAGAAAGCCTTTCTAAGATCTTTTTTGTATTTAAAAATGTATTCGAGTATTCGATGCTGTCAATTTCTATGTTTATTTTATTTATTAAATTTTCAATATAATTAATTCTTGAATTATAATATTTGTAATCTTCGTCAATATCAATATATGAACAATTTTTAAAGCCTCTTAAAAATAGCTTTATTTGTGCGTTTAATAATTTTTCATTTAGGTAACGGTTATATCTAACATTTAGAATAAATACTTTGTTATTTTTTAATTTACCCATTAAGTCTAGTAAACCTGAAATAAGTTGATATGGATTTTTGTCGTTGGAACCTAAGCCCAATATTAATATGTAGTTTGATTTTAAAACATTTGTCTAACGAGTAACCCTTCTTAGACCCAATAAAATAAAATAAAGCTTTAAAACATAAATACTTTATTCAAGAACAACAATTGCAAATAAATACAGCAATATTTCACTAACAATTCATACCTATAATATACGCAGTGATCTGATTTTATCAGAAAGTCCAAAAATATGTAAAACAGAAGAACATAATACATACATAGGTATATGCATATTACATTTTTGATTACTACATAATAATGTGCTGTAAGATCGTTTTTCATTTCATTCATACAGAACGTAATCCTAATTTAATTTCACTTTATTGAAAGAAAATGTTAATTTATTTTTTCTATTCTGTTTTTTCTTCACCCGGAGCGCCAATAAGATACCACCTTGTTCGCGCGCGAACCGCCATATTGCGCACAAGTCGCTTTTTATCGTCAAGAGATGGCGCCAAATCAAACAATATTTCCGTTTTATATGGCAACAACAATGCCGTTTTATAGGTATTTGCTATTTCGTAGAGACACTGTAGACTCTTTATTCGTACATCCTGTTGAAAAAAATATAAAAATTAGTTAACACAAGATGTAAAAAATAAAAATAATGAATTATTATAAAACTGAAGAGTTTGTTCACGCTAATTTCAGGAACTACCGGTCCGATTTGAAAAATTCTTTCGGTGTTAGATAGCCCATTTATCGATGAAGGCTCTAGGCTATATATCATCACGCTAAGACCAATAGGAGGGAGCAATTTGGGTAAAACCGTGGGGCACAGCTAGTAAACTATACAGTATGAAACTTCAATTGTAAAAAACCTTACCATAGATTTCATATAACCAGACAACTTCACAAGTCGCGGCAGAATCGTTTGTAGACTCTGTGCTACAATGAGATTTGTTGCTTCCACAAAGTAAATTAGTACATCTATCATAACTATAAGCAGATCTTTATTATCATAGTCCAAACCATCTACCACCAATGGTATGACCTAAAAAAATAATTTAATTATTTGACTTTTTGTCCAGAATTTACTTTGAATAGGGTTTCAGTTTTCATAGCTAACATAAAATGTATTTTTTATTAAAAAGCTATTAATTTGCCAGATGTTAAGATAATTAAAAATAAATACATGTATGTAGCAGACTTTTAATCTTTTTTATATAAGTATGGCTTACTAATAGACAAACTCGCTTACCTTAGCAACCTCATTTTTAAGAACTGTTTTAGGCGCTTTTTCTAGTACATAAGCCCAACTTAATAAATATGCCTCTTTAGTAACTTCATCAAAGGGCCCCAATTTATCAGATAATGTAGCAAAAGACTGGAACATTCTCTGTTTATAGAGTATACTATTTCGACAGTGTAGTCTGGCATTCAGACTGTCTGGGTAGTCAGACATAATAAGTTTTATTGCCTCTGAACCTTGCTTACAGCAATCTGGGTTTGAAATGGTAAGTAGTATCTGCAAATTAAATGATTAAAATTATAAAATAAGCAATCAAATTTATTAGTCTTGTATTAATTGCAACAAAATATAAAATTTACTACGAGATGAGACTTTTGAGGTAATTGAAGTTGCTATTGATTTCAAATTATTCTAGTAATGTAAACATTTTTAACATACCTTTTGTAACCAAAACATGAATGTATCACTCCCTCTCAAAATTAAAGCCTTTGTGATCCATGCAAATAATTGTATCAATGGTGAACATAAATTCTGATTGTCCTTACTGCATGATGATAAATAATTCTTCAATAACTCATATAACAATTCAAATTTCTGTCCATAGTCTGCCTTATTTAAAAAGTGTGCAACCAAACAACATGCTTTAGTCCTTACAAACTCTTTGTCACTATTTAAAGCCGTTGATAGAGATAAGGTCATTATATCGTCAAATATAGCATTACTAACACTCTTATGAAGAGGTCGGTACAAACACTCCAATAAAGGAAAATATATGTCATTGCTTTTACATTTCTCAACTATTCCCGAACTATGCTTCTGTAAAATTGCCATCTGTTTCTCTGCAGGTAAGCTACACATTGTATTTGAAATTAGCATATATCCATGTTCCAAAGAGTCTTTAGCTGCTGTATTAATTTCCTTTAATAACCAATTTAGAATGGAATCTATTAAACCATGATCACTTTCTATTTGTGTTACTTTTTCATGTGTATACAAACTTGTGTTTGAAATTGAACCACTCAAGGCCTTTACAACATTAAAAGAATTTTCCTCACTCACAGTTATAGTTTGAAGCATCTCTTCAATTATTACTTTGGTGAAATCATCTATACTTGCCAAGTTTGACAGTAAATTTAAGCGCTTTTGCTGCATAATCTTGTCATCACCAATATTTTCCATACTACATTTTCCTTTCACAACTAAATCCATTATAAGCTCAGGGAATTTTCTGGCAATTGCATGAACAGTTTCAACGGTAACAATAAGAACTTCATCATCTTCAGAATGCTGTACAATATGTATTAATATTTCTACAAACGGCAACACTAGATCTGCTTTCAAGGCTTCAATAGCTCTTATTAAAGTTTTAAATCCTGCTATTTGATGTTCCTTTTCTGGTTCACTAACAGCTGTGAGACAAAGCGTTGGTATTTCGTCAATTTGTTTTTCAATATTATTTAAAACATCCCATTTCTTTGCCAAATCATACATGTCACCCAAAAACTCTAGGCTAGATATCTGAAGTTTCAGTGATGTTTTGAAACCATAATATGCAACTATAGCAGGAATCATAGACTGTGTTATGATTATACAAGCCTCTTTGGAGCTATTTGCGGTTGTTAACAAAATTCTTGAAGCCTGAACAAATTGCGACACTGTATTTGAATCGGCTAGAGATGTTTGCATTGATATAAGTATCCCTTTGACAAAATTTTCAAATGATTGATCAGTGTTAGCCGAAGTTGCTAAATTAGCTACTAGTGCAGATAAAGCCTCATGTGCTACAAGTTTCAGCTCTTCATCAGTCTTTTGAAATATTTCTCTCTGTATTGATGACCACAATGCTTTTACAAATGGACTATAAGTTGAAGGTTTAAATGTTTTACAGCTCTCAGCCTGAAAAATATACAATCAGTTTTAATAACATAAAAAATATGATTATCTTATTAACAATATTATGTAAAAAATTTTTTGAAACAAATAAGAGAATTTTTTTAAAGGAATCTTTAGTCAATACTTGATAAAAAATAGATTCAAAACTTGAAGATTTTAACAAGATAAATACAGCCATAAAAATTGTACACTACATAAAGCCGTAAAAAATATACATTAAAAACTAACCAGCAATCGCAACGAATCCAACTTTGCAATCCGCAAATTCGAGTCTAACTTTTCTATTAACAACACCAGGCACTGTTCACCAAACTCTTGAACAGCGCAAAGACAAGGGCATAGAGCTTTAGCAAGATCATCTCTTGATACAGCAGCTGGGTCATCAGGCGATGGATGGAAGTCAATTGGATAATAACATGATATCACTTCAAACATCTCATCCACTAAATGGCCAAGGGGAATGTTTGCTAGGAATTTTGGCAAAAAACTGAAGAGGAACAATAAGTTTCTTGGATCCCTCTCGCCGTCCATTGCTGAAATAATGCCGTAGACAAAATCTGGGCCTAATTGTTTTAAACCTGAAATGGTAATTAAATGATAATATATTAAAAGAGTATATGTAGCATTCAAAGAAAATATTTGTTAATTTATTATTGCTTTAATTAATGTTAACTTTTACTGATAAACAACTTTATCAAATTTTTAAAAAAGGTGCAGATAAAATTATCTTTTACTTACATTCAACATCTTTTTCTAACAATGTGTGAATCGTCATATAAATATTCTGTCTGTCTTGTCGCAGTTGTGATTGACATGCAACTTCTCTGAACAACACAGTAAAATATTCAGCACAGAGTCCTAAATTATAGTTCTTCATTTCAATTAGAACCAAATATCCTTCTAATACCGCCGGTATTACTCTGTGGTTATCTTTCAACCGGTCTATGTAAAACTTTGATATAAAATTGATTTGAACTTCCGACAAATAGTCTCTGGGCAGTTCTTTCAATATTTTTGTAAAAAATCTCATACCCTTTTCTCTGTTAGCTGCATCTTTGTTTGTTAAAACTCCACCCATATTTTCCACTATTTTTGTTATATCAAGGTAGCCAGATACTATATCTATAACAAACAGAGTTTATAATTTATGCTAGTTCAAAAGTTATTGCATACTGTAGTTGATATGACATTAACTATTTAAAAACTAAGCACATTCCTCTGCTATTAGACATGAGATTTTAAACAGTTTTAAACAATACTATAAATAAATTAAATGTAACATATAAATTGATAAAATAATTCTAACTGAATTGCATTTGTGCTAAGGTTATCAAAATTAATATCTAATGTATTTGCCCACTTATATACAAACAGACATGGTTTAGTGAGACTTGAAGGTTGATTATCATGTTCTATGTATTCCAATGAGGAAGATGAAGATATTATCAGTTACAGAGGATAATACATTCAGTCACTGCCTCGGTTAGAAAGATAACTATGGCAATAAGATCGAAAGAAGTAATCTCAGATATATCTATAGGGTATGAAGCAAACAAAATAGGGTTTGCTTCATCCTACTAACAGTGGTAAATTAGTGCCTAAGTGTAGGGACTATGGGTTATGGACGTTACTCACTTAACTAGGTCGCACTTAACCAAGTTTCACTCTAATAGCTATTTCGAATAAATTACCTGTAATGATGCTATGCGTTTCATTAAATATATCACTTTGATTAATTATTTCTTCAGCCAAATCGGGCTTGAACCAAATTGGTTCCATTTTTTTTGATTCAATTATTCCCGTGATTTTCAAGTCTTTATTCAATTATTCAACGCAGTTTTAGGGTAACAATCTTTTATATCAATAATGAACATTAGTATTTTAAGTTTTATTTATGTGTTTACACGCAGATTTAATTTGGATTTTGAAAGGAATAGGTATGTTGTTTTTTCTTGGTTATGTGAATGTCATGTGACATTTGACAAAGACATGACCCCAAATATTGACAATTAAAATATGGTTATCAATGCGTTCATTTATAAATGTTAAGCTGTTAATATTTTTGGTGTCAGTAAATATTTTTAAAGTGAAACTTTTATTACATCGTCTCAAACTTTTTGGTCTGGTACGCGGCTGTCTGTAAGAAAATATGACCTTGAATAACGCCTGTATGTTTTTTTATCCCTTTCACACCCAATTGCCAAGTTAGGTGTGAAAGGGATAAAAAACATACAGGCGTCATTCAAGGTCATATTTTCTTGTTACAAGTTAATGTTCATACTGAAATCTCCAGTGTATTAGATATAAGCTTCTTGATTATGCCGCATAATGCACTCTAGTGCTGTAATTGGAAAACGGGGATGTTATCCGTCTAAATTGAATTTATTATTAATCTGTGAGAATGATGTGACAGCGTGTGTGGCTTCTATGGACTCTATGGTTAACTGTCATCAGCTGATAGCTCAAGCTGACGCCTGACTGCGTCAACGGTCAATCGTCAAATGTCAATGGATCATGAAAAACACATCTATAAAGCTGGAAAACTGATGCAATGTTTTGAAAATTTAGCAAGTTGTGAATTAGAATATATAGAAGTCCTCTAGTGTGTAATACGAATGCAAAAAATTTTATTACAAGCCTAAATAAATCTTATATATCTCAGATAGTAAACATGTCGCATAGAACTTTAATAGATTTCGTTGTTAAATACCACAAGCCCCGTTTGTTAAACAATCTGGTGTTTTTTCCCAGTAATGGGAATTCTTTTCTTGGTCGACGATTAGCAGTAGTTTCAGCGCCGCTTTCAACGTCAACTCCCAAAGTTCAATCACCACGAAATTTAAGCACATGTGTTCCAAAGTTTAACGAAGCAACACTTACGCCCGAAGCGAAGAAAACTGAAGGAAAATTCCAGTTAATGTTCACATGCAAAAAATGTAATACCAGGAACGCCAAATTTATCTCTAAATTAGCCTACTACAAAGGAGTCGTTATAGTTATTTGTGATGGTTGCGAAAACAAACATTTGATAGCAGATAACCTCAACTGGTTCACAGACATGAATGGCAAGAAAAATATTGAAGATATAATGGCTGAGAAGGGAGAGACAGTTCAAAAAATCTTATCAGAAGATTTGGAATTCATAGCTAAGGAAATAGTTCAAAAACAAAGTATTCCAGAAAAGCAAGAGGTAATCGGATAGTGTTAACATACCTAGTGAAGTTTTTGTAAATTTATTCTTATTTTAGGATTATTTATATTATGAAATTAGTACATTAGCAATAAATTGTTTAAACATATTAGGTGTCTCATTTATTTTATAATTTTCAATAACTAGATAAGTTTCAATTTTTTAGATTTTTTTCTTATTACTTCAATAATCATAAGTTAACAGTTATATAGGTGTTACACCAGTTACACATGAGTGAATGCTTATCTCTACTATAATATTATAAATGCGAAAGTATCATAAGTCTGTCTGTTATGCTTTCCCGCTTAAATCTCTCAACCGATTTTGATGAAATTTGGCACAGACAATCTTTGGACCCTGAGAAAGAACATAGGCTACCTTTTATCAAAACACCACGCGGGCGAAGCCGCAGGCGGAAGTTAATACTATAGTAAAAATGAGAAAATAAAACAAAGTATCTTTGCAAATTTATATTTATTATTGTCAATTGGAAAATTTATTTAATACTTAATCATATTCCTTAATATGTTTCATATGGCAAATCTTACTGTAAACAATGATTATGTACTAAAGGTTATATAATTGTGCTTATTTTATAAAATAGCACCAAGTTAATTATTGTACTTTATATTGGCACCAGATGGTAATCAAACATAAAAAATAAACGTTTAGAATTACTAAATGTATAAATCTTAGTTCATATTTTATTGTTAACACTAAGACAGTGCGCGCACGAGCAACTTTGTCTCCGCAACTATTTTGTCTCTCCACCCATGGGCTAGTATGAAAGTGCACGCATGTAGCGACGCAACTCCCCATACAAATTGATGGGAGAGACAAAATAGTTGCGGAGACAAAGTTGCTCGTGCGCGCTGGCTCTAACTTTCCATAATATGAAATCTAAATAACTGTTTCATATAATTTCCTTTTAAAAAAATACTTACATTAATTAATATGTTGTAAAGTTATAAAAATCACCATAAAAAAGGTAAAACAGTATCTTATAATTAAATTAAATCAGATCTGAACTATCAGATAATAATACTAGAAATACAAGGCACTGAGAAATCACATAGTTACATGAAAAATTCGATAAAACAATAAACAATACTTAAAAATTAATCTAAAATTACATTATATGTAAGTATTCTACAAGGAATGCTTGAACAGTCTTCAATTTTAAATTGCAGATTCCAAATAAATCTCTTAGACAAAATATAAATATTTTATAGATGGAATTTTATATCACAATGAATAATATTTATAAATTCATTCAATTCAATACTAAGAAAATATCCAAGCATATCATTCAAAATTATCATAAAAAATGTATGAAAACACTTCATTGCCGCCTAATAAAAATTGTTTCAAATAAAAAGTGCATTGCATACAAACAGCTAAAGTGTATCAGTTCAAATGCCACCATATTATGTGAAATTTTCACATATTTTTTTTGTTTTGTGACATTTTCTCTGAAAAAAAAAAATGATTAAAAATTAATCCAATCAACTAAAATTCATTGTATTTTCAGTCTCAACCATCTAATCTCTGTTATACTCGTTTAGCGCGGCTAACAATAGCATAGTCAGTTCCATTGCAATTATTATGTGTCACATCTTCCAAGCCAACTTGGTTTTGAAGTACTTGAGCTTGTGCAGCTGTAGGCACTTGAGGGCCTGGTGTGTTTGGTTTCCGGATCATACCGTAGCCTAGATGTGAATCATCTGCTAATCTAGCTGTTTGCATAACATTTTCAACTTCATCATAGTCATTCCAAGTATCTTTGTTTTTGGAATCATTTAAGGCCAATGTTGTAGGTCTCGCTTCAATTTTTTTGTACCTTGAGGACTTATTGAGTTTGCTTGTCGACCCAAAGTATTGTAATCTATCATAATTTTCATCTTCTGGGTCAACAACAGGGCTCGGTAATAAAATAATCCTTGACGATTCTGGCCCAGATGTGTTTAAATTATCTTGAGACCTTGATATCAGCTTCATGCAGTTTGGACTATCACCTAAGTTTGGTGTAAATTCTGTATGATCAGGATCATCTATACCTAATGTTTTCCAAGCTTCACTTCTCACTTCCACTTTGTCATATGGCACTAATGGACTTTCTTTCTTAATTTGCTCTATGGGTTCATAATTATCAAGCTTTCTATATCTTCCAAAATCAATGCTCTCATCTGTTGAACTTGTAATATCTTTCACTTTTGGAACATTAATAATTTTACGTGGAGGTTTCTGAGGTTTGGGTTTGAGAGCTGGTTTTGGCATTAAAAGTGGAGCTGTGTCTCTATCTGTGCTTGAAGTCTGTTGACTGGTAACTGAAGCACTTTTAAATGAAAGAGAACTCAAATTTAGATCATCGGGCCTAGCCGCTACTAATGGACTCCGTGAACCAGGAAACAAATTAATGCTGGGTTGAATATTAAACTCGGAATGTTCAGGACTATGTAAATTATCATTTCCAATCATCTGCTTCATTGTCTTCATCTTTAATGACAAACACTTGAATATTTCTGATTGATTTGGATGCTCTAAGTGAAAAATTCCTTCACCTGTGTCACATTTTCTTCCCGCTTCAAATGTAAATTTACCCTGTCTATAACCATAGCGTCTTATATACCTATATGGCCAAGTTGCATATAATTTATTATCATTAGCATCCCTCAATTCAATGGCTGTTGCTGTGAGCAGAAGCAAATATCTTATAGATTCTAATCCGCATCTTGTTGAAGCTTCTGATGCACATAACTTTACAGAAAATACTCCTTCGCCTGATGAGCAGTAGAGGTCATTATCTTCATCACAACTAATTGGACTAGATGACCTGCCTCTGAATGCGACAGATTGTAGGGCTGTCACCCATTCTAAGGTTTCTGCTTCAGATGGAGCGCATATTTGTTGTGTGAGGGACTTAGTAAAAATGGTAATGGTGTTTGGACTAGTATGTGTTATTTTAATACAATTTTCTAGAGTTATGATTTTGGGTATAGCACCAGTAGTCACCTCATCTTTATTATCATATATTTCCAGCCGTTCAATGCCCTGTTTACTTGCATTGAATAATATGCAGTATTTTTGTTGCCAATTTTTCTGAAAAATTATAATGATTAAATAAGATAAAAATGTTTAAAGGCTGAAACAATTTAAGTTTATAAAGAGTACAGAATAATGTATTCAAATACATAGTTATACCAGCAGTATATTCAGATATGAATTAATAAATGATAAATTCCCATTTCCCGATATCACGGGGCAAACAAAAGTTTCAAAAATAACCAATACATTAAACACCGTGGCTCCTGCTTTATTCGTATTTTATTGTTGTCGTATATCCAGTCTGTAGGACTGAGTCATTAGAAAGCATACTGTCATAACTGTACTTCACCGCGTGTTTGTTACAGGATCATAAAAACTAAAAATATAATTGAAAACTAAAAGAAAGTATGTAAAATATTTATATAAACAAACCTTTTTCGGAAATTTGCTAAAAACATTTCCCCCGGCTGGTGGAAATAATAAGCAACCCGATTTTATCTCATCGTCTTGTTCCATGGTGATTTACAATGCAAATATTGTTTTATTTTAATTATATTAAATGCACATTTCATTTGATCACACAATTGTGAGCTAAATTTAATACTGTGTTGTATTTTTTTTGAAATATAATATTATTTTACAGTTCAAACAAAAAAAGCACAAAAATACCAACTTTTGAAGGAAAGGAAAGAAGTGCTGCCTGTTAGAAAAATACTTCTGTATTGCCCTTTAAAATATTGTATTCATATCTCGACTCAGCTTGTACAATTTTATATTTAATTAAGAAAATTTATGGATTTACCCTACTTTAAATATTATTCTGTAATTATTACGTTGGACAAGATTTAAATAATAGGTATTGTTATTGTACCTACATGAGTTTTGATGTGGTTTTGATGATATTGACAAATGACAGTTCGGAGCCAAAGAATTGACATTTGATGATTCTTATTGAAATTTGACGTTTGGATCGGCTAACAAACGAAATCAACACATTTTGAGAATTTAAGAAAATAATTTTATTATTTATAATACAATTTCAACGGTATATTATTAATAACATAGAATGGCTAATAACTTAAACCCCTTGGCCGGTACTGCTCATTTGCTTGATGAATTGGACAGTATGTTTTATTTTACACTTATTTGTTTTTATATTTAACTACAAACTTTTATTAATGAAAATAACATGTTTATTAAGAGAAACTAATGGTGTTGCTGAGAGATGGAAGGACATTAATTGGATACTTGCGCTGTGTGGATCAATTCGCTAATTTAGTGCTGCATAAAACTATTGAGCGAATTCATGTCGGCAAGGAGTATGGTGACATACCTAGAGGAATCTTTATTGTGAGAGGTGAAAATGTGGTGCTTTTAGGAGAAATTGTTAGTAAACTTTTATTAAATACTTTGTAAATAAATTTTAAAGTTAAGTAATTATTAATGATACATGTGTTATATTTTAAATATCTTTATTATAGGATAAAGATAAGGAAGACAATTTACCACTCACAGAAGTATCTGTTGATGATATTCTGGATGCACAACGGAGAGAACAAGATGCAAAAATTGAACAGCAAAAGCTCCTATCTAAGGCATTGAAAGAACGAGGACTCAACTTACTAGCAGACTTGGGACATGATGACATGATCTAATTATAAACTTGTATTAATATAAATTAATTAAGTATATTATGTATAAATTGATTTTGAATAAGTTAGTAAGTCTTGTTTCTTTTATACCCAAATTTATTTTAAGGCTGGTTTTGATGTTCATGTTGAAATTGCCTCTAAATAACATATATTTTCCACTTGCTGCGCTCCGCGGTTTCACCCGCCTAGCTCCGCTCCTGTTGGTTGGCATGAGCCTATCCCAATGCCTTCCTTAATGAATGGGCTATCTCACACCGAAAGAATTTTTCAAATCTGACTAGTAAGTAGTTCTTGAGATAAGCGTGTTCAAACAAACAAACAAACTTCTCAGCTTTATAATATTAGTATAGATTCTATGTTATGGATGTTAAAATTTCCACCACCTATCACATCAAACAAGACAATTACAACGTTTTTTATAACTAAACATGTTTCCTGGTTGCTACTTGCTTTGCATGTACATCAGAATTTCATTTTGAGTTATTTTTTCTTTAATTTATGATCTACATCTACAATACTAGGTAGGTAATAGAACAATATATTAAGTTACAGTATCGATAGCATCACATCTATAATTTGGTACTTTTATAACATTACTCATTTGGCTTTGGACATTGAGTACTAAAGAATAATAATCGCATACAGTAAAACATGCGCATTTAACTACGAAATCATTCTTTTGTTGTAGCTAGGTATTGATTTTTTTGAGTTAATTCACTGAAGTCTAACAAATAAATAAAATATTAGGTATCATAATATTATGTTGACGATTTTAAACGACCTGTGTATATGACGATACAAACATTCAGTTTTTTTTAACATTTATAGTAGCGTATCCTTTATTATAATATCTCACTAATGTTAATCACTCTGGAATAATGTAGGTTTCTGCTTAGACGAATAAATATGTGTGTTCGGGTGGTCGTCAATCGCTGTAGTAGATCCCCACGCTTTTCCGACGATTGTGAAAATGCAGCCTAAAAACCTGGGTTATAAAATTTTAATTTAATTACACAGTTTTCCTTTCCTGGTGTTTCATTTTTATAAAAACAATACAATAAAATACTTATTAATAATAGTTCCACCTGCGAATAAATTATGGAAAATATTTTTATTTCACTCATAGAATCCCACTTGTCAATGGCAACACTGATTTCCTACCACCGTCCGCCGACGACCGTTGTGACAATTGACATTTGAAAACAATGCAGGCTCTCCACTTGGATGATTTCTATAGTTTCTATTTTCTATCATAATTTAATTAAAACGTATTCATGTACTGCTTTGAAAATGATTATAAAGTGTTGATCTAACTTATAAAAAGTAATAGGGTCTAAATAAAGTGAAATAACATGTGATATAAAAAGTTATTTTTACTTCAGACTTTTTTTTAATATTATTTAGTTTTTTGTGCATAATATCATTTAGGATGAGTACATCAGAGATAAAACTCATAGAACGACTACGCCAGGAGAATCTGGAACAGTTTTTTACATTAGTGCGCATGCATTTATCATTCGTTGTTGATATCAACACAGACGAGTATGTATCTTACAAAATTAACATATTTTTATAGAAATGAATAGTTAAAGTGAAATTAAATAATTCTCTCTTTGTAGCGTCGATTGCTCGACAGATAAGCCAAAACAATTTCGATGGAATTTCCATAAGAAGTCAAAGAATGCTGCCACAAATACTAGTCAAAGTAATACTAATACTACCAAAAATAATGCAGAAGCAAACTCTATTACCGAAGAAGGGATAGCTAGACTAAATGAGCTTATAGATTTTTTATCAAAATCTGATAGTGAGTATATAATCATACAATTCAAAATAAAGTAGTTTTAGTAAGATTATATTTGATATATTGCCTGGGAACTGAGTTGTTGAAACTTAAGAACTTTTTATAAGTACTTAGTCATAAGAATGAACCTATTATCTTTATGTATTTTTCTTCTTATAGATGTAACTCAAGAAGGAATATTCCGGCGAACTGGTTCACTGAGTCGTCAACAAGAATTGAGGCAGTTACTACACACAGGATCAAACCTTGGTCTGGATGAAAGCAAATTCTCGGTTCATGACTGTGCATCTGTGTTAAAGGGCTTTCTTGCTGAGCTGCCACAACCGTTACTGATGGACCAGTATTATCAAACTTATTGTACTTTAGCAGGTTTGTTAAAGAATCATGATATAAATCAAAGATGTCTTATGTAAATAATTTGTTAAAAGATATCTAATGAATTAAACATACAGGTGGTTATCACTTAAAAATAGTGTCAAGCTCTAATCACTTAGTTCTAATTAAATTCATAAATTTTATTTTAAAATCATTTTAAAATAAAAACTTTTAAGCTTTAATTAAATTTAATATAAGTAGGTGGATATAAGGGTATTTATTGAATACTGATTTATTTTTGGAATTTATTTTTAACGAAAATTTAAGTGAAACTAGCTGCAAACTAATCACCAGCATAACTTATAAGACTGAAGATTGTAAAATAGTTTAAATACTTTATAACTTTAATTTGATTCTAGCAATTATGTGTATCAAAACCTTAAATGAATATTATTATTGTTTTCAGCTCAATACCCCCCTAATGCTGAGTCATCAGAAACAAAACTACTAACTGCATTACAGTTACTACTCTTACTATTGACGCCGTCACACAGGAGTTTCCTTGAAAGGCTATTGAGTCTACTGCGGCTTGTGGCTGATAATGAAGCAAGCAATAGAATGTCACCAGACACTCTTGCTACCATGTTTACACCACATCTTTTGTGTCCAAGAAAGGTGATATGCCATAAAAACTTGTGAAAACACAAATTTGTTGATTTAGAAATTGAAGATTTTTAACGCGATTTATTCGTTATATTATTTTCCCGATGTTTCGAACACTTTAATACTCGCGTAAAATCTAACACTAGAAAATAAAAATTTGTTGATTTATGCAGTGGTTGGTTTATTTGAAATATTCTTCTCTTATTTTTCAATTCCAAAAAATCTAAAGGCAATTTTAGGAGTATGTCATACAGGTGTTTCTGTTATGTCTGTGCAAGGAAAAAAAAATGTGTGCGTTTACTAGTGTACACACGTAAGAAGTGAAACTTCTTTATGACCTTATTTTTCAAAAAATAATTTACTATTTGCAACTTTACAGAAATACATCGAATCACGCGTGGTAGGGATAAGAAAAAGATGGCGCGTAACGGAATAATGTCACGCGTAATGATAAA
The DNA here is from genome assembly GCF_061535395.1 of Colias eurytheme. Classification (NCBI taxonomy): domain Eukaryota; kingdom Metazoa; phylum Arthropoda; class Insecta; order Lepidoptera; family Pieridae; genus Colias; species Colias eurytheme. Next base: position 3,954,620 of record NC_142993.1, on the reverse strand, counting down.
ATGTTACACTAAATTTTTTTCCAACCCCGATAAAGAAGTTTCACTTCAAAAATCAGCTTATATGTTTAGTGGAAACTGGAATCCACTATCCAGTATCACTAACAACACTTGTATTATAGGTGTTTTGCAAATTGCATTAGTATGATTTAATTGCCCCTGTTTCTTCATTAACACATTTATTTTGTATGTAGATGTACAATATTGTATTACTAGTGCCTGATCACACAAGTATGTTTGACTTTTCAGGTAAAAAACAAAATAAAAGGTATTAAAAAATCGAATTGTGGACCTCCTGCCTTTTTCGAAGTAGATTGAAAATGTTATACTATATCCATTTCAGCTATCGCCGGAAAACTTTCACGCAGATTCAATAGCTCTATCACCAGTTATAAGCTTCATGATACGTCATTCGTGTCGTCTGTTCGAAGCGCCCGCGCAACTCGCGACCGACGCAAGTGCGTATTTCGCGTTGCGGGAACGGAAACGGATCATGTCACCTGATGTGGACTTGGATGAGAGTATTACGGATAGGTAAGAATCAAATGTGTATAATGTTAATTGTGTAATAATATATTATTATAATGTAATGTGTAATAATTTAATGTGTAAAAATGTAATTTGTATTAATCTAAATTTCTTAATAATCAAATGTATTAGGTACTAGCGGCCCGCCCCGGCTTCGCCCGTGGTACTTGTTTACGTTTTCTCTACATAAGAACTATCCTCGTACTTCCAGGAATATAATAAAAAAAGAATTATCGAAATCGGTTCAGCCGTTCTCGAGTTATGCGCTTACCAACACATTTTGCGATTCATTTTTATATATAAGAAGATATACGTTATAAGTTACTTTTATGCTTTACTTTTATCAAACTAAATCAATATCTTTATTAAATCATATAATTTTACAATTTTCAGGACAGCAGCGAACACAGTATACACATTCGTGGACCGTAATAGAACACGCGTTGAAAACGAAACAAATCCCACGGATACCGCCTTGGCACAATTATATGCGCACATACAAGCCTTGCCTGACTCGCATCATAAACGACGACTCGTTAAACATTTTAACAGACAAAATGGATATGGTATGATTGTATTTTTTATTTTTTTTCTTGAACTCCTAGCTGAAGTATTTTCTTTTAGGTTATATAATTATTAATTTATAATTATAGGTAATAAATACTTATTTTTATTACAATTGTACCCTCAAATATTATGTTTACAATAAATAAGTTCTCACTGTGGTGATGGAATAGAGTAAATGATTATTTATTTATTTGTTTGTATTTTCAATTTGTTGCGTACTTATGTAAAAAGATTGTACAAGATTTTTACATGGCTATTTTCATGTTTTATGATGGAAATAAATCTAATGTTTCAGGCACACCCATACAAATACAAAGGACAGGTAAAGTTGCTGGTTCAAGAAGTTTCGGAGATTCAATAAAAAGGCACATTTTCAATAAAGGGTTACTTAACAAAACACCAAAGAAAGGATCTACTTCTGCTATACATACAGTTGAAGAGGTATGTTTTTTTGCTAGTTGCTTGCATAATGCGACGCTTATTTGTTATAACAGTATTCATGTCACAGGTTTAGACATGTATGATATTCAATAAAACTAGCCAAGTGCGAGTGGGACTCATAAAAAATAATTCAGACATGTCTATATCTGTTCTAAATTAACATTAATATAACTAACGAAATCATTTATTCATTTTTGTGTTTGTCTTGTCTCCATTCTGTTGGTTTGTTTACTATTTTACCTTCCTAATTTTCAAACCCGTGCTAAACGCATGCTTATTTCCAGAAGTCTAAAGGCAAATTTAAGTTCTCTGATGATGGTAAAGATGTTTCGCACAAAAACATCGTACTCAAGAACTTGGCCCATAAAATGGCAAGTTCAGAATCATTGGACGACGATTACGATTCCGACGCCAGCAATGAAAGCACGCTTTCCGAGGGTGCGCTAAACAAATCCAGGAAAATGAGTCCTAAATTTGTTTCTGAGCCTAATTTAAGCGCTCTAGACTCAAACGACGAAACGCCAAAAAATACCAAAAAACGAGGATCAAGACTGTTCAGATCGAAAGTAGTGTCGCAGCAAAATAAAAAGTATCAAAAACGCATGAATATACGTAGCACGCCGACGTCTTGCGTTTCGTGCTTTGAGGATCAGGATACCGCGTCGGACACAGATTTATGTACACCAGATGACACGCCAAAGAAAAGTAACGTTTATGACGTAGATTTAGAGTTCAAAATGAATTATTTGACGAGTACTCCTGGGATGCCTGAAGTTGTTTTAGACGAGGATTGTGCGACGCCGTATACTATCAACTTTAGGAGAGCCTCGATGTCACCCATAACGAAGTCGACGCAAAAGCTGTCGAAAGCTATGCAGGTTTGTGCTTCGCATGACTTGTGCATGTTGTGTTAATTAATCGTGTTTTCATTCCATTACATGACATTAATTCATTAATTCATTAAAAATCTTCCAAAAGTTCAAATTTCAATCAAGTCATCTTATTTAATTAGTCCATTATTAGCAGGAAAATGTCTATTTGTTTTTCTTTGTTCTTGAAGAACCTTTTTGTTTAAGAACTTCTTTGATTAAAATTGAATGTGTGTTAAGATACGCTGTTATGTATGTAACAGAACAGAACAGATACGCGCACATTCACATACCTAATAAATATTTATGATTATGACCCATAATTCAAGTTAAATCAATCTCAACAATCTTTAGAGATTAAAATATTGAAATATTTTGTTTATACCTCAGGAATCAATAATGACGCCGCGATCTCGGAAACCGTTAATAATAACATCGGAGCAGCGAGATAGTTTACCAGAAACCCAAAGTGTACTGGAAACGAAGGATTCAGACAAGTCGGATATTTATCAATCCCTATCTCCAAAGAATGATAGTGATTTTGTCTCATCTGACGACGATATGACGAGGTCTTCATATTCATGCGACAGGTAATAATCCTAATCCTTCCTACTCAAAAGTTAATTATTGTATTATGTTTTTAATATTATTATAAATGCGAAAATGTATTTGTCTCTTTCACGTTGCAACGGAGTGATTTTATGGTATGATTTTTGTGTCTCGAGATATTTAGGAAGCTAGTGGTACGCTACTTTTTAATTTCTTTTAGTCACGCGGGCGAAGCCGCGGCTATCAGCTTGTAAAGTATAAACTGAAATAAAAAGCTCATATTATAAACATAATTTTTCCACATTTATGTGCAATTACATAAATAATGAGTCGTCATCAAATTGCGCATAACCATTTTCATTATCATGAACATTTAATTGTTATGGGTCACTTCGGGCACGGCTTAATTATATTATAATAATTATACCATTTATGTTTTAAGAATAACATGATGTGGTTATTCAGTATAGATTTGCATTGATATATACCTTTACGAACAACATTAATTAAATTAAACAGATAAAAATTAATCAATGAAACACTTTTAAGAGAAAAGTTATAATAAATCAGTAATTTTTTATAAAATAGGGCAGCAAATGAACAAACAGGTCACCTGATGGTTAGAAACGACGAATTTAAATATCCACATAAGATAGTCATTTCAAGTCCTTGAAATAATATAAAATAATATAAAGGGGAAAGCAGTGAATCAGGTATTTAGCAGGTATTTATGTAAATTTCATACTCTCATGGTTGTCGAAACAAAAACAAATGGGGATAGGGTAGAAATAAGGATGTAAATAAGTTACGAATAAAAAAAAAGATTATGTTGAATCTTTTTATGGTAAGAAAATAAAAATTTTCATTTTCAGATCAATTTCAGCAAGTACATCTCTACCCAAAAAACAGTTTGATACGAAGTCCCTGCCTTCAGACACTAGTCAGCTATTATGTGATGCATCGAAATATGTTTATAATACTCAAGAGAAACGGAATCGCATCGAATTAAATACTACGTTATGCGACGAAAAGAATATTGAACAGACATTATCTCAACCTTTTAAAGACTACTTATTAAGCAGATCCGTTTTAACAGCGAATCCAATCGATTTATCGATTTTAAATAAATCGGATGACGAAGTACTGACTGACTCATTGATGTATTGCCTCGATGGGAATATACCATCGGATCTGACGTCATCGATTAGTAATTTGGCAGTTGATTCAAATATTTCGCAAGGATTGAGATCGCCGTTGAAGAATTTGAATGTCATAGAGTTAAGTCCAAATAGAAAGAGGTGCGGAGATATTATAGATGCCAGTACCGAAAGTAAAAAAGCTATAATTGAAAAGGAGAACTTGAATCAACATTTCGAATTGCGTGAGACAGACTTGTAGAAAAAAATATTGAGTAAAATATTTATTAAAATCTGTTACGTGACGATAAAAAAAACATTAAATGGCAGCAATAATATGTGATAAGTGCGAGCGAGATAGCATGCGATTAATCATGTAAAGAAGAAAAAAATTACACGTGCGATGCCGTTATTTAAGTTTTATTTCATTACCGTTGCGATTTATTTTAGTTTTGTACCAATAACTACTCACTTACATGTTAATGTACGTTATTCTGTAAGATCTTAAATTCCTTTCTTGACCAAATTTTTAAAGTAACTTCATACTTACATCATCCATATGTGAATTATCTTCCTTCTTTACTCTTTAACCAAGAGGATTCTGGTATTTAATGTCCAATTATATAATATTTACCTCAAATGTTAACGTTAACAATTTCGTCCTATGTCATGTTTAAATCCAAGTGCCTAAACTTCAAATAATATGTTATTTTTATAATTTCTATGTTAAATGATATTGTTTACGTTTTGTAAATAATGTGTTCATTATAATTATAATATTGTAAAATAAATACAATTTACGAATATTATATCACACCTTTGTTTTATTTAAACAACATTGAAATATATTTTTTAAGTCTTGCAATAAACTCTATACAAGGCAAATAACTGAGAATATTATAAATATAATACAAGTAAGGTAGCAGTAAAATTGACAACAGATTCTGTAGCAGCAATTGACGAATTTGTTCGTTATCGATTGTCTGTGGTTGCTGGAAACAAAAAAGCAAACAATAAATATTTACCATATAATATGTATGTATAACAATTGCTACAAAGATAGTAATAAAGGGTTAAAATAGGGGGTAAAATAGTAACAAAGGTTATACAAGATAAAATTATATTGAAGGCAATTTAATTGTTTATTACATTTCTAAATAATCATTTAAAAAGCATTATTTTTGAATCTGTATCAAAGAACAATAATAATAATCATCCGTGAGGATTTGGGTTCACTTTTGACGTATTTTTCCAAGGTATTTTTACAAGGTATACTACATACTATACCTTAACAAAGTTACTATATAACAATTTAGTGTTTGACAATAAAATAATATCATACTCACTATTTTCTGACCGTAACAGCCTTTGATGCTTTGCATTTTTTCATAGGTTTAACATTTTTTGGCGCTTTGTACTTCTTTACAGGTTCTTTAGGAGTTTCTTTGATGTAAAATACTCTCTCTCTCGGCTTGGGCAAGGAAAATTTTCTAACAGGAACGATAGGCGTGGGTGGTGGAATATACTGCAAAGACTCGATAGGCTTTGGAGGTGGTATATAATGCGTCTTTTTAATCTTAAGTTGTTCCCATCGTATGAAATCATTCAAACGTTCTTCTTCAAATTCCTTTTGTTTCCTTTTCTCTATAGCTGCTAATTCTTTTTCGTGTTCTTTCGCTAATTTATTTAGAGCGCGACGACGTCGGTACCATCTACAAATTGGAGTTAATCTCTTTGATGGAGGCGGTTCATAGACTTTCCTGCTCGATCTCCATCTCATCGATTTCGGTAGAAAATTAACAACTGTTTCTTTTTGTTTTGGATTATTTGGATCAGATGGGTTGTAATACGAAATGGTTATAGGCACTGGAAGGTTTCTCGGTTTTTCTACTGAAATTTGAGGTCTGCAAAATGACAATTATAATAAATTAGTAATAAGTTACAAGTTTGGATGCAGTAAAAGGACACAATTACCTTACAACAGTTTTATGCATGCAAGCTGAACATATCCGTCCAATACGACAGGAGCAATCTTTGCTCCTTGTCTTTCCAAGTTTACCAACCATTAGGATTCAACCACATTTCTCTTATGTTTATTGCTGGTCACATTGAACCTACATTTTTGAAGAGTACACAGTATTTTGGTAAAATTATCTAAACATTTTGATGACAATTATTGCTTTTTTATTCTGTCAAAACACGCAGCATAAAAAAGAGAGCTAAAGAGTTTCGAGATTAAAAATTTTTCACCTTGAACACGTGTACGAAATTAAAAAGAGGAAAATAATTAAGTTTTATAAAATACTAGTTTTCCGCCCGCGGCTTCGCCCGCGCAGTCAAAGAAAAACCCGCATAGTTCCCATTCCCGTGGGATTTTCGGGATTGCGTCATTTTCCCGGGATAAAAAGTAGCCTATGTCCTTTCTCGGGTATCAAAATATCTCCATGCCAAATTTCATGAAAATTGGTTCAGTAGTTTAGGCGTGATTGAGTAACAGACAGACAGACAGAGTTACTTTCGCATTTATAATATTAGTATGGATTACATAAGAAAATAACCTTCCAATCAATAACAAGGCTAACCTTCCAATCAACACATGGAAAAAATTTAAACGAAGTGTCTAGTCGTCCGCTAAACGGATGAATAAAATAAATTAGTCGTCCGATTACCGGATGAATAAAATAATTTAATCGTCCGATTACCGGATGAATAAAATAATTTAATCGTCCGATTATTCGGATTAATAGATAACCTTTTAACACTAAAGCTAGTTGGGTTGGACTAAAGCAAAGGGGGCGCAGGACAGAAAATTTTTGATGGAGTTGGTGTCATTATAACACCTATTTATTATTGTTTTATCGTAAAGATTACGCTAATATAAGCATGTTTTATAGGAACAACTTTTCTCTAAAATCAAAAATGGCCGAGATATTCGCCCTTAATTCGTTAGGTTAGGTTTAGGTTAGGTTAGCCTTTAGGTTAGGTTAGGTTAGGTTAGGTTAGGTCCAACTGAAGACTTACGGAAAAGGATCGAAGTTAACCTGGCGACCGTAGAACAGATCGCCAAAGCGTCCAATCGCCTAAAGACCACCTATGTAGCCGATCTAAGAAATGCTGCTAGAGCAATTAGAGAAGATGCCGATTCCCTTGCTTTTAGGACGTTAACTGACGAAACAAGTGCGCTTCGTGCAGAAAATGAGCGTTTGCGCATAAGGCTAGACCTTCTCCAAAGCGAGATGCGAGAAATGCGACTGCTCATGCATCGGGGCCCGGTTGCGTCTGAACAAACGACGGAGTTGTCACGGGATTTCGAATCTAGAATGATTCGCCAACTAGAAGAGCTTATCGATGCGCGGCTTAAGAGCTTGCAGCCTCAACCAAGTACGCAATCGCAACTCTGCCTCTCTAATGCGGCGGATAGGGGGGGAAACCAGGTTGCTGGTAAACGACAGGAGAGTCGTCCTGAAGTTTCAGAGGATACGAGACCAAAATTAAGGGCAACCAAAACTGTATCCAAAATTACCCAGGATGTGACAAAAAACAAAGAAGTCGATGGAAAAAAGAAAGGAGACAAGAACAAGAAGAAAAAGGGAAAGGGTTCAACGAAAAAGGATAATGAAATACGGATAGAAGAACCTGCGCCTACTCTCTCCCCCGCAGTCGTGGCTCCCACAGGCCGTGATGTGGAGTCGCCCACTATGCCTACAGCCACCTCTTCTGGTGAAGGATGGTCAGTTGTAGCAAAGAAGGGCAGGGCGAGCGCGAACAAAGCTCAACAGGCCAAATTCGCTAGGCACACGGTGGAATCGGGTAAGGCGTCTCAACCAGCCAAACCAAGGCTAAGGGCTCCAAGGTCCGCAGCAGTCGTGCTGACAATCCCAGCTGAGGCCCAGGCCAGCGGTGTTACGTACGCATCGGTTATCAAAGAAGCGAGATCCAAAGTTGACCTGAAAGAGGCCGGAATTGAATGTGTGAAATTTCGCCAGGCGGTCACGGGAGCCACTGTTATACAGATTGCTGGACCTGGCAGTAGCGATAAGGCTGACTTGCTGTCGGTCAAACTGAAGAACATCTTTAAGGACCAAAACATAAAAGTATCTAGGCCTGTTAAAATGGCGGATCTACGCGTGTCAGGCCTAGACGCGTCTATTACAGCAAACGACCTGAAGGAAGCCATAGCTGTAAAGGGTGAATGCTCGGCCGAACAGATTAGGATAAGCCAAATTCAACAGGACAAAACCGGACTGTACGCAGCGTGGGTAAACTGCCCGATAACAGCGGCTAAAAAAGTCACTGAGACGCGATTCCTCGTTGGATGGGTTGCAGCGCGAGTAAGTGTTCTAAAGCCACGGGAGCTGCGCTGCTTTCGCTGCCTCGAAGTTGGTCACGTTGCTAACCGTTGCGCTGCGGAATGCGATCGTAGTCGGCTGTGCTACCGCTGCGGACAGCCGGACCATAAAGCCGCAAACTGTACTGCTAAGCCGAACTGCATAGTATGTGTGGCTGCAGGCAGGAAGGCGGACCATCGTCTGGGCGGCAGCGGCTGCTCAGCTGACAAGGCGCCTAAAAGAAGACCCAATAAACCAACTGCGGGCTCCCAGGCAGAAGGAGCAGATATGGAGACTGTAGAAATCGTTACAGCGTAACATGGCCCTACGGTTTCTGCAATCCAACCTCAACCACTGTGCCAGGGCTCAGGACTTATTGATCCAGAGCCTGGCACAGTGGTCTATACATCTTGGAATATTATCAGAACCCTACGCTATCCCCAGTGGGCGGGATAACTGGATTGGAGATCTGGACGAAGTGGCTGCTATAGTGGTGACACAAGCAGAAGGTGCACCCCCATTTCGCGCACACATGAAGGGTCATGGATGCGTGGCTGTTAGGCTCATCGACACGGTTGTCATCGGAACATACTTCTCACCGAATAAAACTCTTCCTGAGTTTGAAGCGTTTTTGGGAGAAGTGGGCTCCCTGATTCAATGGGGACGCCCTCACCAAATCATCGTTGCTGGGGACTTTAACGCTAAATCCGTGACGTGGGGTTCTGCGGCTTCGGATGCCCGTGGAGATATTCTCGTAGAATGGCTCGCTGCTCAAAATTTGGTTCCACTCAACCAAGGCACCGAAAACACATGTGTGCGCATGCAGGGTGGCTCAGTGGTGGACGTGACTTTCGCGAGTTCCGCTCTTGCCTGCCGTGTTCAGGGTTGGCGAGTCCTGTCGGAGGTTGAGACCTTATCTGATCATAAATATATCAGATTCGAGGTTCTCCCTACGACAGGTACTACGAGGAACACAAACCTTGCACCTGCCGAAAAGAAGCCGAGATGGTCCCTTAAGAGCCTGGATGGACACTTACTAGAGTTAGCATCTTTAATCAGGGCGTGGTGTCCGAAACCCGAAGCTATAAATGTAGATGCTGAAGCGGAATGGTTTGCCGAGACAATGATGCAGATTTCGGATACCGCCATGTCAAGACTTAGAAGACCTCTCCCACAGAATAAAGCTTACTGGTGGTCGAGGGAACATGAGCGGCTTCGATCAGCATGTGTGACTGCTAGACGCCGGTTTACCAAATACAGGCGAAGAAGGAGACGCGCTGATTACTCTACTGCTGAGGAGACTGAAAGATACACTGTCTATCAGAATGCCAAAAAGGCTCTCAGAGATGCCATCGCGGTCGCGAAGGAAAGAGCCTGGATGGAATTATTGGACACGCTTAACTTGGATCCCTGGGGACGCCCTTACAGGCTGGTAATGAATAAGCTGCGTCCTTGGGCCCCGCCGCTGACAGCCACATTGGAGCCAGCGCTGCTGCAAAAGGTAGTTACCACCCTATTTCCAGGTCAAAGTTCTAGAGTAACTGATCTTTCGGGCCGAGTCGGAAACGATCAAGAAGACCGGACCTGCGATGAAACTATTCCAGACGTGTCCTCAGCGGAATTGAATGCAGCGGTAGACCGTCTGAAAAGAAAGACTACCGCTCCGGGTCCGGATGGAGTGCACGGTAGAGTGTGGTCCCTTGCGTTGTCACATGGATTGGACCAACGTTTCTGTGATCTGTTAACAGAATGTCTTAAGAGCGGGAGGTTTCCGGAGCGTTGGAAGATGGGCCGCCTTGTTTTGTTAAGAAAGAGCGGCAAGCCAGCGGATTCACCATCTGCATATCGTCCGATCGTCCTGCTGGATGAAGCGGGCAAGCTCTTCGAGCGAATTATCTCCAGTCGCATTCAGACCCACCTGACGCGGATAGGACCAGACCTGCACGAGGCGCAATATGGTTTTAGGCGGGGGCGCTCTACTGTGGATGCGATAGCTCGGCTGCGTGATATCTGTGAAGGATCCGTCTCCCAAGGGGGGGTAGCATTGGCAATATCCTTGGATATTTCCAATGCATTTAACACCCTCCCCTGGGACAAAATCTTAGACGGCCTTGCCGGACACGAACTACCACCTTATCTCCGCCGTATTGTCTGCTCATACCTCTGCGGGCGCCAAATTGCCTTCCAAAGGCAAGACGGCTGGGGTAGTCACAGTGTTGCATGCGGTGTTCCACAAGGTTCTGTATTGGGGCCTCTTCTGTGGAACATCGGATACAACCACGTGCTACGAGGAGGGCTCCCGCTGGGAGTCTGCACTATCTGCTACGCCGATGACACCCTAGTGGTGTCCACAGGCCGGGACTTCAGGGAGGCGCGACTTCGAGCCACAGCAGGAGTGGCACAGGTGGTCGCTCGAATCAAAAGCCTCGGGCTCAAAGTAGCCCTCGAAAAATCTGAGGCTATATGCTTCCACGGCCACCGTAGGGCCCCACCGCCAGGGGAAGAGATCGTCGTGAGTGGGGTGCCCATCCGAATTGGGCCCAGACTGAAATACCTAGGTCTGGTGCTCGATCCGCGGTGGACATTCCAGGGTCACTTTTCGGCACTGAGCACCAAGCTCAGCACGACGGCAGCGGCTCTTTGCCGCATTATGCCGAACATTGGCGGGCCGAGCTGGGGCTGTCGCCGACTTTTCGCGGGGGTTGTGCGATCACAAGCACTGTATGGGTGTCCAATATGGGCAGATAAGCTGCTGACGCGCAATACAGTCGTACTGCGGCGGTCACAACGAGTGGTGGCCATAAGAGTGGCTAGGGCGTATCGCACCGTCTCCTATGGTGCGGTTTGCGTCATTGCCGGGACTGCACCTTGGCATCTTGAAGCCGCTGCCCTCTCACAAGTTTACTGGCGAAGAGCGGAGGCAAGAGCGAAGGACGAGGGCCTCACCTCCGAAATGCTGTTGGAATGGAAACGAGAAGCTCGCGACGCGGTGTTTCGCCGATGGCGTCGGGAACTGGACTCGTCTTGCGTGGGGGCATGGACATTGAACGCTGTCAGCCCGGTACTCAGGGAATGGGTGGACAGGCAGTGGGGTCCGCTCAGCTACCGACTGGTGCAGGTGTTGTCTGGCCACGGGTGCTTCGGCAACTACCTGCACAGGATAGGCCGTGAGCCGGCTCCCGCCTGCCATCATTGCAGCAGCCTACAAGATTCGGCTTCACACACCCTTGCAGACTGTCCAGCTTGGACAGACGAACGTGAGTCCCTCCGGAGCCTGCTGGGAGCAGACACCCAGCTGTCTCTGCAGACTCTTGTGGAGACCATGGTCTCCTCCGACGATGACCGCGCATGGAAGATCGTCGCCACTTTCTGTGCGACGGTAATGAAGAGAAAGGAGGACGCAGAGAGGGCCCGGGAAAACGACCCAGGGGCGGATCCTCTGCGTCGACGCAGACCCGGCAGGCGCAGGCGTCTATATGACCAGCGCCAGCCATAAAACAAGCTAGAGAAAAAACGCGCGGGAGGTTTCCGTAGATACGCGCATACTGTAGCTATGCCCGCGGCAAGGAAACCGGATCCCCCGCGACGTAAGGTGGATAGGCCCGGAATGGAACGGCGATATTGTTTAATATCGGCGCCCATTACACGCTCCCGGGCCTCGGAGGGTCGCCATGACGCGGCAGTCGCCACACAGACGGCGGGGGTACAAGGCCTGGCTGTTAACCCCCGTCGCTCAGGGTGATAGACGGCCACCGTTGGGTTTTAGTGGGTATGGCTTCGCAGCGAGTCCCACATACCCCCTTGGACAGTAAAACTGCCGAGGGGGATGCGTAAAGGCATTTCCCAACGTAAAAAAAAAAAAAAAAAAAAAAGGTTAGGTTAGGTTTCTTAAAAAAAAACTACACAGAAATAGGAGCCCCGCGAAGCGGGGCTCCGTCGACGCGCAAAAAAAAATCAAGTTTAGGTTAGGTTAGCCGTTAGGTTAGGTTAGGTTAGGTTTCTTAAAAAAAAACTACACAGAAATAGGAGCCCCGCGAAGCGGGGCTCCGTCGACGCTCAAAAAAAAATCAAGTTTAGGTTAGGTTTTAGCCGTTAGGTTAGGTTAGGTTTCTTAAAAAAAAACTACACAGAAATAGGAGCCCCGCGAAGCGGGGCTCCGTCGACGCTCAAAAAAAAATCAAGTTTAGGTTAGGTTTTAGCCGTTAGGTTAGGTTAGGTTTCTTAAAAAAAACTACACAGAAATAGGAGCCCCGCGAAGCGGGGCTCCGTCGACGCGCAAAAAAATAATCAAGTTTAGGTTAGGTTAGCCGTTAGGTTAGGTTAGGTTAGGTTTCTTAAAAAAAAAACTACACAAATAGGAGCCACGCGAAGCGGGGCTCCGTCGACGCGCAAAAAAAAAAATCAAATACCTACGTGTGCCCTCCTCCCCTCTCCTCCCCCCACAAAAAACCTATAATACGTGCGGCAGTTCTCTAAAGAAACCCCGATAACCTTACTATATAGATAAATAGATGTTATCGGACGATTAAATTATTTTATTCATCCGGTAATCGGACGACTAATTTATTTTATTCATCCGTTTAGCGGACGACTAGCTTTGTCCAAATTTAAATTTCATAAAGTAAACTGTAAATGACATGTGTATCTACTCAAAAAAACATGACGATTGGCAAAATATCAAGTTAAATTAATAGAAGGCCTGTGGGCGGAAAAGTTGGTTATTTCAAGGTTTATAACTCTGAAGGATAAGAAAATGTACCTACAATATTTACACAATTAAAATGAAATCAATGTTTTCGTTCTTTAGTTCATTGGAGTATAGAGTAAACAAAGTTAAACGACTTGTGTTATCTTATCTTGGATGCGGAACTGACTACCGGGTCTGAATGAAATGAAAACAAATGAATTATTATTTTCTGATGTTTGATTTTACGCGAGTATTATACATTTAGAAATTAAAGACTTTCGAAAGAGTCACGGGGAGACTGTGACCACGCTCGCTGTAAAGTGTTCGAAACGTCGGGAAAATAATAGAATGAATAAATCGCGTTTAAAATCCGTTAAAAAGTCTTTAATTTCTAAATGAATTATTACTATTTACTTTTGAAAATAAAACCCTGAGAATGAGATGCGTCTGCAGCATTTATTTTTCAGAACGGATATCTTCATTACAGTTAAATTAACGTAAGACATCGATTTGGTTATAGTGTCTTAATTCTATTAAGATATATCTTATATATAAAAATGAATCGCAAAATGTGTTGGTAAGCGCATAACTCGAGAACGGCTGAACCGATTTCGATAATTCTTTTTTTATTATATTCCTTGAAGTACGAGGATGGTTTTTATGTAGAGAAAACGTAAATATGTACCACGGGCGAAGCCGGGGCGGACCGCTAGTATAATATATACGTAGGTAAGTATGTTACTACTTGATCTTGACCTAATCTGTGATGAATGGCACTCAATTATCACAAGTAAATAATGGAAAGAATAGATATTATTTCCACTTATTATTCTTCTGTCAATAGCAAAAAATGAAGAGTTAATTAATTTATCACCAGGGACAAGCTGTCGAGTGCTATTCATATTACGAATGTCAGCCAGTCAAGCCCAGATATTACAGTCGTAGCTAATAAAGAGGTAGATATTTTCATGAAAATATTTTGACCTTACACAAGACAAAAGTGGCTTTTACATATTCTGTAAGCCAGTGCTTTGGATGGATTCGTGTCGCGCTGTAAAATATTACAAAGCGTCCTCCTATATTATAATAAAATAAATTTATGAATTTCGTTTATTTGTAATATTCAACAAAATTTATTCTGACGATAGGTCCGAGTTCTTTATTACAATACAAATATTTTCTTAAATTTCTTGACGAAAAGAGACTTTGATATAACTAGGTAGCTTTTATTATTATCTATAGGTTTCCAATTTTACGAATTAGGTAATCTATATATGACAGTTTGAAGAAAATTATATTATGTACCTTCATATATAAAACCCCTATTAAATTTTATTTCAATTTGATAAAATACCACGAAACACGAAAACTGTAGACTGTAATGTTTGCTTATTTTTCCTGTGTGTTGTGTCATTCAGGATGTATTATGTATAATGTATTTATCTTTCTACTGGTGATGGTGAATTGGTTTCAAAAAGTTCATTTATTTGTTCGTATTATATTAATAAAAGGTATAGGTACGCGGACAAATAAATTGGATTCGCCAATCGGATACGTCGGCATCCGGTCACCCGTGAGACTTTAAAAAAAAGGTACAGTAAATAGCTACAAGCATAACATAACTTTCGAGTTCCTGTACACAGATAGTTATGCTAGTCAAGCACCTGAAAACCTACCTAGTTTTCATTTTGACATAATCGCGTAAATACTAAATAATATGTCTACATGTACACTTCTATATAATTCTTATGATATATTATAGGATCTACCGCTAAGGGCTACCTTCTTTTATCAACCCGTGTCCCGTATACCAGTAAAGTACCTACTATTGAATTTCAAAGAGGTAGTTACAATATTATCTACATAAATTATTCGCCAGCAACTTGTTTCTGTCTTTTTACTGCATCCATTCATTTTTGTTTTGAGTTCATTTTAACGCAAATGCTTACACGTGTCTATTGAGATATTAATCTTCTTGTAAATCTAAGGCACATTATGTACCTACAATCATTTATAGAAAGTAACGATGTAATTAAACGCTTTGATTGCTAATATCACGATATTATAATTCGCAATCTATTGTAGATTTTGATATTAAAACTTAAACAGCTTTACTGCTTTTATT